>NW_027286304.1:175000-240000 GCF_022747635.1 Hetaerina americana
CTATTACAACTATTTGCTCGGGGCGTATTTAGATGAGTCATTAATCCAGTCTAATATATGCAAGTTTGCATGTGTAATTAGCACCGTACCGTAGGAACAGATGCCAAGTAAGGACTAAATTGCTTAGCATCCAATTGAAAAAGAAAAAACATGGCACATGGCGAAGTAAATGGAATTTGGAAGCATTCAGAGCGCAGAGAGTAAAGAAGTATCAGAAGGCTGTGGGGAATATTTTGGTTGATGAGGAGGGGAACGGGGTACTTCCTATAGAGGTAAAATATCAACGAATAAGAGCATCAAAAGCCACAAGAGAAACCAGTTGTGAGGGGGGACGGATGGACAGAGAGTCCGGAAGGTCAGCGTTAGGAAGAGGAGTATGGCATGGGGTGACAATTATCACTTGTGGTATTTAATACACATGATGGGCTTTTGTTTATACATAATTATTATTCTTTTATTAAATATTATCATTATTATGTCATTAAAACCCTTTCCTGTCATTATTATAAATTAATTACAACAGAAATAAAATTATACAAGTCCTTTAGCGCCCCTCACTGACAACTTTCCTCCAATTTCCCCTTCGTGCAACCACCCCCCATGTAATACATGTCCGCTTATGATATCTGTTCCCCACATCCCCTCAATGCCCCCTCACCTCGTTCCCACGCTAATTACCTCTCGAAGAAGATTATGTATCTTCTGACGTGCAAACATAGGCCCTTCACATTTTACATTACCCTTCTCTATTCAAACGAACAATCTGTGCTAATCCTATTGTATTTCTGTCTCAATCTCTTCTTTCTCTATTCCTTCACATGCAAATTCCCACAACCTTACCTTCGACCAATGTTTCTTTCTCCCTAAGCACCCTAGAATTAGTACAAATACAGCCACCACTATAAATGTGAGACATCAGAATAAATAGACACACAAATTAACGGTCATGATTTTGCTATGAAAAAATAAAGTTATCATTTCCCATTGGTTTCTAAATTTTTATTTGTCCAACGTATCTCTCCTTTGAGCTCGAGGGGAGCACACCTGACATCTTATTTAAAGCCTAGACGTCTTCCCGTTTGCCCCTTTTTCTTCTCTAAGAACTGCTCCCCGACCGAAACTTCCTCACTTGAAACTGCACCATCACATCCAAAACTCACTTCTCATCCTACGTCCAGGTGTTCAAACTAATTCTCCGTTATTTTCTTTAATTAAAAGAGGCCTATCCTTCTTGCAAACCATGACATGAGGGAGTTAAATAAAAGGCTGTTTTACTACTATTTATTTTTATTACTATTATTACTAAAAATAAAAGTTGGAGAGAAAAGATATGACTTCTTCGTATAATTACCATTTTCAGGCAAAGTGCTAAGGTGAGGCATTTGGTAATTATATCTAACTTAACATTAATGGAGGTTAATAAATTCCAAGTAACTGTGGGAGATGTCGAGAAAATTACTTTGTATAGCCATCCACAAAATATAGGCATTGTAAGGTAACATTTTCATTGTATCAAGTTATTTTTACTAAATTAGTATGTTCCCTTGTGAGCAAATTAGCTGTCATTGTTCCCAGAATTGAATGTACTTACGCTTTAGCTTGTAATGATGGGCTCAAAAATTGACCCTCAATGTCAAGGAGAATCCAGTTTTAGCATGCGTGAAAATTACATTTGAAAGAGTTCTTGGCCTTGAAATGGGTAATATTGAGAACTGAGGAACTATATTTAAAAAAAGAATGAATGGTATCCTATTCGGAAACATGAAATTAGGATTTTAATTTCGAAGGCGTAAATCTGATACGAAGGAATAATATATGACATTTATTGGCGGTCTTCATTTAGTCATAGTGCCACTAAAAATATATTTAAACTTCACCTTGATCCTCCAAATGCAATTTTCATGAACAAGAAACGCATATCAAAATGAAATTGATAATATTAGGAATACGACATTTTGAGCCGCGGCGCACAGTAGGAACACATTGCCATCTATCCACGAAATCTTCAACTTTGTAGTAATCCCTATTGTATCACGTCGCTCTCTTTGGGGAAGAAAACGGACTCGTAGGTCTCGGACACGAGAGTTGGCTTCGGGCATTTGTTCACGTGTTTACATTCTACGTTTGAAAGTTTGGGAAAAAAGTTCGTCCGAGGCCTTCTCTTCCGGCGTTGTTTTTCGTGAGTACACAAGTTACTTCTTTCGAGTCAAATTTTTATGTTCACTAGCCAATCATTAGCATATTTGGTAGAATTATTTCCATTCATAGTAAATAGCGGTCTTTTGTTCGAACTTCACAGGTCGGCATAACTCTTCCTCTTAAGTCTATAATCCTTTCAAAGTAAGCATTTACTGTAAACGTTGAATATAGGACAACTTATGCATAAATAGGAAATCGCGTTCTTTTAAACACCACGTGTCGGCATCCATTTTCCTATACAGTCGGTTCTTCTTCTTAACCAAGTGATGACTGAAGACGAGTAGCTTTGTATTTAAATGGATTAAATTGCTTTGTCATGTCAATACAATGTAGGGTGTTCGAAATTTTAGTATTTCATCGTACTCGCAATTTAATACGATTCAAGGAACACACGTGGGTTTATCGTCTACTGTGGAAGTTTTAAGTTCTTCATTATGGATTCCAATAATTCCTGTAATTATTAAAATTCCATGGCGTAAATGTGGTGTTAATATCCTGGCTTCATTTTGCTGTGTACTTTGTGATATTTTCTCATTGGTTTGATTTTAAAATTCGCTAAATTTATTAACCTGGCCATGCGTTATCTCGTAGTTACTGCAATAAATACTCCTCCACCCATTCTATTTGGTCTGTCCCTTCTGTAAATTGTGAACCCGTTTGGAAAACCTCATTGTTTGCTGTGTCTCCCGTTTGCCAACTTTCCGTCCCAAACATTTCGTCCGAGTTTGTCCTGACAGAAGTGTGATCAATGTCCGATGTTTTGTTTCATATGCTGCGGCAGTTTAATGTTATATTTTAAAATTTAAATCACATCATGGCATATTCAACAATGGAAATGCATGTGGCTGCTCCTAATTTCGCAATATTTGCTGGGCTTTCTTTTTGTTGTGATTTATTGCATGTAGAGTTTTGTACTTAGAAATTCACGATTCACAACTAAAGGCTACTATCCTGGCCTTTGACTTATACGTTAAGTCCCCTCGGGAATCGTGACTTTTTGATTTCTAAGAAGATCCGAATGTTTTTAGTGCTCAACACGTATACTCAGTGTTAAAGGGTATTATGTGCGTAAATAGTTGCATGAAAGCTATACAATTGGTGCTATATTCTTAGGTATTGTTCTCGCATTCTTGTGTTAAGGGTTTTCTCAAAGGAAAAACTTTTAAAATTATGTTCTTTCTCGTACGACTGGGAAGGCAACAAGAAAGTATTCCAAGATTATTCGGGTCTCCCACCGGCTCCACGTTCGTAGGTTTGGCGACGTTTCGATTGCCGAGTCGTCCATCGTCTTCAGGGCATGTCGTTACTCAGGTATTTGGCCGCCTTATATAGTTTGGTCAAGGGGTCAATGGTTAAAAGAACACCGGAGACATCTCAGACTATTCTCTAATATTCCTCAAAATAGGACCCTTGTTAGTCGATACACTTGTTCCAGCGGCGTTCCCAATCCTGGAACGCTCCCGCGAAGGCATCATCGGGAACCTCTCGAAGACACGTCGTCACGGCCTCTTTGACGGCGTCCAAAGTCCCGTATCGCGTTCCTTTCAAACTCCTCTTTATCTTCGGGAACAGAAAGAAGTCCGGTGGTGCCAAGTCCGGGTTGTAGGGCGGGTGCGGCAGCGTTGCCCCACCGTGCCTGGCCAAGAAGTCCGACACGACAAGCGCGGTGTGAGACGGCGCATTGTCGTGATGCAGCCGCCAGATGTTTTTGATCGCCGGCCGGACGCGGGCGACTCTTTTTTGAAGCCTGTCGAGCACTTGGACGTTAAATGCAGCATTTACAGTTTGTCGTTCAGGTACAAGTTCGTAGTGGACGACTTCTTTTTTGTCAAAAAAGGCAATGAGCATCGCCTTGATCCGAGATTTGCTCATGCGAGCTTTCTTTGAAGGGGTGATGATGGGGTGTGCCACTCCGCACTTTGTCTCTTCGACTCCGGGACGTACTCAAAGATCCACGTCTCTTCACCCGAAACAACGTTCTCTAAAAAATGTGGATCATTTTTGCAGTGATCCGCAAGTTGTGTCGCGATTTCCAAACGATTGAGTCTTTGATCATCACTGAGCACTTTCGGCACCAACTTTGCACAAATTTTTCGCATCTGTAATTGCCCCCCAATAATCTCGTGCACTATTGTTTTTGCCACATTACACTGCTCTGCTATCATCCGAACACTAAGACGACGATCAGAGTTCAGTACATCGCGAACGTTTCGCACATTTTCGTCGGTGAGTGTCGTTGATGGGCGTCCAGGCAATGGTTCGTCGTCGACCTCTTCTCTGCCCTCCACGAACATCTTGTGCCACCGAACGATCATGTTCCTGGACATGGCTGACTCCCCGTAAGCCTGGTTAATCATACCGACAGTTTCGGTAGACCATTTCCCAAGCTTTACCGCAAATTTGATGGAATAACGCTGCTCCGAAACCTTCGGCATCGCGTTCCGTGACGTGGGTCGAGCGTGGAGGTTCGCGTTAACAGAGCTCCTCACTACACCACAGCTCAGAGCCGACTGCCTTTTTCAGCGTCGCTTGCCAACCTACCCCCCTCCAATCGCAGCCCGTCAGAGCGGTGCTGGGCGCGCCTGGGGCGGCGGGAAAAAATCAGTACACTTGTTTTCCGGACAAACCCTGTATAAGGCGGCCAAATACCTGAGTAATGACATGCCCTGAAGACGATGGACGACTCGGCCATCAAAACGTCGGCAAACCTACGAATGTGGACCTGGTGGGACACCCGAATAATCTTGGAAAATATCTAGTATGCTTTGCACCGTCTTGGTGATTTAACAATTTTTTCTGAGGATTGTTTTGTGAATATATGAAGGAGTTCTTGGCATGAATCATGGTTTTTGGCAGATTATCCTACGTGTCCTAGTCAATTGACGGTAATTTGTGACACCAGTCTATATTATAATACTGTTATATATCTTCTGCTGAAAGTTGATATTCGTTCGTTGAGCTTGTGCAGGACGTCCCTGTTAGAATCTGGGGGTCTATTATTTGAACAAAGGAATAGGCTTCTGCCGTTTCTTACTGTAATGATTTCTGATTGTTCGGGGAAAGAATGAGTATTTGTTTCTCTCTGTGCTTAAATCTATCTCCCTTATTTTGTGTGGTCTGATCTACCTTCATAATTCCTTTAGTGTCATCGTTAAACTAGTTTGTTCTGAATCTTTCTATAATTCTAGGCTTTGCTTGTTCTCTCCTTTAAGTAAATCAATTTCTGTTAAGCAATACGTATATTTGAATGAGTAATGGTCGTGATCCAGCGGCTTGAGATACCATTTTAAATATACACTTTTATTATTTTAAGCTGAACGACATGGTACACTACGTCGTCACGCGAACTTGAAAAATCAGGCAAAGGCCTAGTTTTTTCCAAACTTCCCATCTTTCTCTCAATGCGAATCATGAAGAGTAGATTTGAGAGCTTCATAACAAGAGAAATAAGCATCGAAAGATATTTTCTTATTTAGCAGTAGCTCGATAAAATCCAAGTATGATACAGTTCACACAGTGTAATGTCTGCAATAGGTCCTCTCACAAGTGCCTCTCTCACTCTCAGTGTAAATAAATGACAGGACTAACTTTGTAGTTCCAAACAAGCTATTTGCAGCCCTTGTATAAGAAGGGCTGCAAATGTAGAGAGCTCACCTGATGATGAAGTTTTACTTCGAAACCCGTGTCGTGGGTATAAATCGCTGTTGTGGAACTACAAAGTTAGTCCTTTCATTTATTTATAATGAATCGGTTCCATAAAGTTATGCCAGAAACCATTAATTACTGTGTTTAAAACAACTGATTAAACTTAATATAAATTATATTAGTGAATGTATTCCAAATTGCAATGATCACTTTTACGCTAATGATTTGAAAATGTATCACCAGTTTCACATTATCAACCTCTATAGAATTGTTGATGAATTGAAATTAAATTTTGCTTTTTGTTGCTATGGGGTACACAAAATTTACTAAGAATATACCCAACTGAAGGAGGCGTTATCCCTGTGTGTCGCAGGCATCCACGTATCCCATCAATTTCATTCGGCATATTTCTTGCCGGTTAAGTATTTATGCAAATATTTCTTTCCATCGGCTCCATCTATGACATGATCTCTAAGTAAACCTACATTCCCGCACCATGGCACGGAAATCTATGGCCCTAAGTCGATATCTGTGTGCATTTTATGTCCATATGTGTTTGCATGTCTATATGTACAGTGTGTGCATGTATTAATGATTATAATGGCCTTAATACTACGTGTATGATGATGGGTGGAATCTGTGCCCACTTGTCTGGCAAAGTGCATTGGGCTTTCGAGGGTGGGAGATTAATCAGTGTCCCCATGTTACTGGGAGTTGGATGTGTCATGCTCTTCCCATCTTTATTTGAGATGGGTGAAAGATTAACCTCCAAGGAAAGAGATATCCGAAATGGCTGCCATCAGTTGCATTTAGTTGGATAAGACATTGAACCAATTTAAATTTCTCCTTTTCTGATCTCAATTACAGAGTTTGTCAGCGGTGGAGAGCTTGATTTCCTAGTGATCCGAGCAGAAATTGAAATTTATATTTTTCTGGAAGAATTTTTCAAATTGGATCGCCATTCAAGACAATCATTTACCAATTGCAGGAATATTGGTAAGTAGAAATGTATCCAATTGTGTCCAATATCATAATGTTTATTGAGTAAGTTTATTTGCTGAATGGATTAACCACTTTCCCGAAAGGATTTTAATTTTTTCTGCACCTAAAATGTAAGTTTTTTATTATTCCATTTGATTGATTTGTTAATGTAAATGAAAGCCGTGGTTTGGTCCGACAAGTGAAAAAAGTTATATTATAATGCTGATTCCCCGTTTGCTTTACAATGGGGTAATTAGTTAGGTGCTGATCTGCCCTATCTCCTCCACCCATTGTATTAATATACTCGGCACTGACTTTTCGCTTCCTTAGCATGATATCCCTTTTTTTAATCCAACAAGTTCTTCATTATGTACTTTAGAGAGTACAGTAACAGGCTTTTTGTCTTGCCATGTCATCACCGTAGTTTTTCTATGATATCACCCGATACTTCCTTCCTTGTAACTCTCAATGTCCCATAGGTGTCGGTTCCTTTGGCAAAGCAATGAATCAGCCAGCTCTGGGGAGGTGTAATGGTTGTCTTTATTCATGCAATAATGATTACCTAGTAGAGGTTTCATTAGTGCTAGCACAATGAAGTATGTTATAAGAGCATTTGTATATTCCACATTAAACTCTGACCCTTTTCCATTTTGAATAATAAATGACCATATATATCCAGACTTCAACTCGCAAGGCATAAATGCATCTACCCCAAACCTAGCTCTCTTGAGGGGAACATTCTGAATCCATGGTAGCCTACCTTTGTACAGCGTGAGACTTGCATCAATAGAAATATCCATCTCAGGTGTCGGAAAAATTTGAGAACTTTTGGTTTAGGTATTCAACTATGGGTCAAATTTTATTTGGCTTGACACAAGGATGGATAAGTGCAATTTTGGTGTATAATTTGTAATAGTTCGCTAATGAAACCTTGAAGTCAATTGCTATTATTGTTACTCCCCTAAGTCAAAGACAAAAGCCATTTGATGTTTTAAGGATGGACACCTTTGGAGAGAATATTTGCTTCAATTTGTAAAGAAAGGAATTCCTCTTTCAATAAGCAAAAATGATATTTTAACCCTCTTAGTGGGGCGGCTATATATATATATATATCGGCTCTTGAGTAGGCTATTGTTTAAATCGCTGTAACTCATGGTTTTTTCTTGAATAATTTATGGTTTTTGTGCTGTCGATAGGCTGAATTCCATACAATTATATTACACATTTTTTAATTTTTTATTGGCAATTTTAAATGCTTTTCAAAAAGTATAATTCTTACTATAATTTTACGTTCAGTTTTGTACATGTCGGGAAGCTCAGCCTAATTGTTTGCTAGTTTTTTCTGCTAAGTGGTCTTATGAAGAACCACTGAAAGGCTACTAATCTGTGTTCATCTGTAATCTCTTGAATGTGTTATGGTGTGGTCGTGTTGATATATAACTGCTTATTCAGACTTTGTTGATACGATGGAAATGAGAGCACTGCTTTGCAATCATTTTGGTTTCTCTTGCCATCCATCCTATCTAATCATGAGAAGAAATCAAGAAATGGTTAGGCCACTAATAATAAATTTAAATAATAGTTACATGGGAGGGGTTGATACATCTGATATAATGGTGCGTACTGAAAAGTATTAGAGGAAAGTTGTCTTTTGTGTAATTGCTCGTATGGTTCTCAATTCCTATATAATATAAAAAGAAAATAATCCCATTAGAAAAATGACAAGACTTCAATATATGTCATGTATCATAGTCACTTGAGCAGGAATGGCTCGGAAAGACAGATTGACTCATCTCCTAGTGCACATGGATCAAGAGCTGAACTGCAGCAACTACTGGGGAGAAAAGAAAAAAATTGTGTGCTTTGTAGTGGAAAACATGGCCACAAGAGAAAAAGGTCCCGTGCATAAAGTGCGAGGAAGGTGTGCACAGCATTTGTTTGATTAACCATAGGTGCTAGATGAACTGCCCGATGAAAAAGGGAAAAGTCCCAATTTTTAACGCAGTTAGATCACACTTTTCAACAAAATCGAACTATGCAGAGGCTGACAAAAAATTTGTCACTCTCTGGTTTTTCTTTATTTATTTATAATTTTTTCTGCAGGTCTATTTGATTCTTTCTTTTATTTAAATATGGTAGTTTAATTAAAAAATGCTTAAAAAAATATTTGTATTGTCTAAAAATCGAATTATTATTGCTAAAACAATATTCGTCAAATTTATAATCCTGTAATAATTACATTTATTTTCAGATGATGTAAATGTATAACATCAGTATTAACTACAATATTTTATTTTAAAATAAAAAAAACTGCACATGGATATCTAAACAAATAACTTTTGTTATGTTTTTATATATAAATATGTTTTTTATCTTAAGGTGAAACATTTTCTTAAATTACCCTTGGCACTTCTCACTAAGTACCCCTGGAATCCCCACCGCACTAAGAGGGTTAATTAGACCTAAACAATCTGCAAAAATCTAATGTCATTATATTGCCATCTATGAGTACTAGCAAGTGTTTTGATATATCTTGGTTCTACTTATTGTTTGTAAAATCCACCTTCTTTCTTACGTCAATTGCAGTGAATGAGAAGATAGTCAACGGAGAATACTAAGAGGGTCATCCGGAAAGTAGTACCCGTTCGTGCCGCATGAAGTGCTGACGACGCGAGTAGCCGCTGGACGAGGTCAGATAGCTTCAGTGGCTTGTCTGCCTTCTCTGAGCCAAGTTGCGTGACGCTAGCATTGCCTGTGTTGTTTCTGTGATTGTTTACAATGTTTAAAAAAATTGAGAACGCCGCCAGTTGTGAAGTGAGGGCAGTGATTAAATTCCTCAATGCAAGAAACATTCGCCCATGTGATATTCATCGCCAATTAAAGGAGGTGTATGGAGACAATGTAATGGACGAGTCGTCTGTTCGGCGGTGGTGTCGCAACTTCAACATGGGGAGGGGGAACATACACGACGATGAGCGTTCGGGGAGACCGTCTGTCATTACAGACCAACTGGTGAGCTCAGTTGACGAATTCGTGAGGAACGATCGGCGCGTCACAATTGATGACATCTGTGAGCATTTTCCCAATGTTTCTCGAACAATTGTTCATGAAATTGTTACACACCATCTGCATTATGCAAAAATTTGTGCAAGATGGGTCCCTCGCAAGCTTACAGATGAGCACAAAACCAAGCGTATGGCTGCAGCACTGACGTTTTTGGGACGTTATTCTGATGAAGGAGACTCTTTCTTGACTCGCATAATTACTGGTGACGAAACATGGGTTTGTTATGCATCACCTGAGAGTAAACGACAGTCAATGGAGTGGCATCATGCTCATTCACCAAACAAACCAAAAAAATTCAAGACAGTTCTGTCCACCAGGAAACTCATGGCAACCATTTTCTGGGATCGACGAGGTGTATTGCTTATTGATTTTATGGCCCGTGGAGACACTATTAATGCCAATGCTTATTGTGAAACATTAAAGAAATTACGGCGGGCAATACAAAATCGGCGGCGAGATCTATTGTCTACTGGTGTCATTCTCGTTCAAGACAATGCCAGGCCTCATGCAGCTGGGATAACACAAAAACTTTTGCAGCAATTCAAATGGGAAACTTTCGACCATCCACCGTATAGCCCGGACTTGGCCCCTTCAGATTTTCATCTCTTTACAAAGCTTAAAGACTTTTTGGCAGGAAAAAGATTTGACAGTGATGAAGAACTTAAAGAAGGAGTGACCCTGTATCTCAATGAGCTGGCGGCGAAGGACTATGCAGCAGGAATACAGAAACTTGTCACACGTTATGACGAATGCCTTAATTTGCTTGGAGATTATGTTGAGAAGTAGTTTAAAGTATCCTCTTTCAAATAAAATTTTTTATGTTTGTTAATATTTACTTTTGTGTCTTTATTTCACGAACGGGTAATACTTTCCGGATGACCCTCGTACCTTGATCAAAAAGTTCACTCCACATCACCAATGGAAGCGCACCACGCAGACAACTCTCTCTCCATAGAAGAGCGGCTGTTCTCTTCGTTATTCATTGGCTCACAATTGTCGGAGTGCGAGGGATTGTTGGAGGAAGTGGAGAATATAGACGCAAGGGGCGTGCGGGGACGGATGGCGCTGCACGTGGCAGTCCGGGCGGGGAAGGACGATTGGGTGGAGAGACTGCTGGGGATGGGAGCGGACCCCAGCAGGCTGAGGGACGCAGAGGGTGATGACGTGCTGCAGGTAGCCGAAGTGATGAGCGCCAACAGGTCTGATGACGCCAGTCATAGAGCTAGAATGAAGATCCTGATGCTGGTGCGAGTGGTGCACCAACACAACAGTGCGCGTAGACTATCAGTTCCAATGGCTCCATGTAGCTGTAACACTTCAAGTGAGGTTCCATTACTCCAAACTGAAATGTCAGGTCAGTTTACCGCTTTGAAGGAACTGATTCTTGGTGTGTCTAGGGAAATTGGATCCCTGAAAGGGACTGTTGTGGAGTTGAAACGGGAATTGGAAGCGAGGGACTCACTCTTGATTGCTTTGGAGTCTGGAGTGACCTCTGTCGTTGAGAAGAGCACCTCTCTGGATGCGGTGGTGCGTGGGTGTGGGGCGAGGGAGGGTGTGGCCGGGGCAGCGTCGGCAGCCAATGAAGGGGAGAGGGATTGCGTCGATGCTATGGTGCGCATCACGACCATCTTGAATGCAGACGACAAAAAGGAGTCCTTTGTTCGGCGTATTTATCAAAGGCTCCAATCGGAGAGTCCCCTGATGGCTGCCATTTTGAGGTTCATTGTTAAGCAGTCTGGGGTCTCCGTTCACATCGACTGCTCCTCTAAAACAATAGAGAGGATGAAGGGAAGGGTGATTAACTACGATGGATAGGAGAAGCACGGAAGTTTCTTTGGCTCATTTGTAGATTATTCAGAAATGAAAGTGTACGTTGGGGGATGGTATATAAGGGATGATTTGAAATGGGGTGCTGCTATTCTTATTTCTGATCTGTGTCAGTTGGCCTTGTACATTGCCTTCAAGAACGGAGGGCGACCGTACGCAGAGAGTGACATTCTCAACAGACGGCGTTCTGAGGAAGTACTTCAGGAAGCAGAGAAAGTGAAGGAGAGGAAGGAAGATGTATATTTTTTTGTTGAAGAGGCAATAGAGAAAAAACTCTTGAGGGCAAAGGAGATGTGTTTGATATCCATAATCCCTAAATTGTTGTTCAAATATAGATCGAATTCTCCAGAGATATCCGAACTTCGCCGTGGACTCCCTCTCCTCTTTGAATATTTGGAGGGTCGTGTGATGGCGACTCTCGAGTCAACAGTGTCTTCTCTTTGATCTCGTTCCTAATTAGCTCCAATGGTGGATTTCCGCATTAATTTCTTTGTGCTTTGGTTTACCTACTCAAGTAGTCTGAAAATGTATCTTTTCCGCTTTTCCACCTAGATTGTCCAATCAATGAGTTAAATGTTGCACAGAATATTATAATTAAATGCAAATAAATTTTTTTTCTGTTTTTGAACCAATAGTTTGGAGGAATGAAATGTAGGACTAAATGCAGATCTTTTTAAGTTCGATTGATCATTTTCTCCTTCATATTGTGGTAAAAATAAAAAAAATCCCCATAATTGGTGAATTAAACGTTAATTTCATATGGTTGAAATGTGCCTGTGTTGAATGTGGGGATTCCATGGCTTGACCTTATATTGACCATGTCATATGTTTATTTACCATTTGTAAGTTTCCCTTTGGATTCATTGAAATGGAGACATATTTAATTATTTGGCGTTGATTTGTGCTCATATAGTTTCCCTGCCTAGTCCTGTATTGAAACAAATTCATTTGCATTCTTTGTTTTGGCCAAGATGTTCCTATTGTTTTAAGATGGAAGAACATCCCCATCCTCTTTATTCATGTCTCAATTGCCCCTTTAGCACAATATTCCTGCGTATCAGATGTATGCCTTTGAAATTATATCCTTATTTCATGTTTCCAATTAGATTCCCTTGAAATATTTCCCTAACCATAATGTACCAATATAATGTGTGTACAGGCTGTACTCACTGTAATATTTGATGAAATATTAAATGAATGAATATAGATATTATTAACGTTCCATAGAGCATGGGTGCAATTGGTTTAAATAATTTGACACACTGAAATTCTTTCATTGAAATGCAATGATTGTGTGGATGGCTGTATAAAGTAACTGTCGGGACATCTGCCACAGTTTCTTGGGAATTATTATCTTCTGTTAACGTTAATTTGGATATTATTGCCAATGGCTTCACCCCTGCTCCGGCAATGATTATGATAATTGTATAATGGTACTTAAAAAGCATAACTTTTGTTCCCAAAGGAGTAATTCTGTATTATCAACATTACTATGATTAAAGTACTCATATCTGAATATATAACAATAGACGATGGCTAAATAAAGTATACAGGTTGAAAGCAAAGTATGCTTAGGGGAAATATCAAGTTTGTGTTTGAGGACAGTGTTTTACTTAAAATGGTTTTATTCATTGTACCAATATTATTGTCCAATGCATGGTTTTACTTATTGAAAAATGTAACAGTTCCTTGAAATGATAAACGAATGTATTTGATTTTTATTATTATAAATATTCCATGGCACACTGAAGATGCAATTCCTTACATTGCTCCACTCTGAATGGAATGGAGCATTGAATGAATGTTGAAATCACTTCTCAAATACTTGTCATCTTGAAGAGGAAGCAATTCACATTCTAAGGAGTTTTTTGACAAACTTATATCTTTGTACATGTAGTCTTACTGTTCTTTTCCCATGGAGAATAAATAAAAAACTTTTGTTTTGAAACCAATTATTTTGTTGTGATTTCTTTTGTATAAATATTAGTTTATTAAAGATTTAAATGGAAGCGTTCTCCTAGAAAAGAGAGAAGGGAAATGCTGTTACCATATTCTTCATTAAACAAGAGAATAGAAGACTGCTATGAATGTACGCAAATGGAAGTGCGAAGAATGTACAAATCTGATCTCTTCATCTTGATTATGTATTACTCTACGTAAATGGTTCACTCTTCATTGCAGTGATTTATTAATTATATTTGAGCTTATCATTGAAAGCAGTGATGCCCTTGTACGTTAAATTAATACACCATAATAATTAATAATCCTGGTGTCCAAAAAGCCTCTTTCCATAAAATCATAACTCTTTGAAAGTGATTAATTAACGTTATTTTTCAAATGTCAATTTCAATCTTTGTTTTATCACATTTTATTGATATTTTAGTCCATTCCTTTGGAGGGCTGTTTGCATTTATTCTTGAGATAACATTGAGGTGAGGTTTGCTTATCATTAAATCCTTCACGCAACTGATGATAATCACTTTGTTTAATTGAAAATGAATTTTTCTTTGAAAATAATTTGATGAAGACAATTTGAATATTTCTTTTGATGTTCCTTAACCTTGGTACATTTATAATCTTTGGTATGTGGTAGCTTGCTTTCACAGCAGCACTGTCTTTGTTGGATACAAAGATTATACTTTGTATCAACCGCTAGACTACGTGACAATGGAATGTAAAAAAGATGGTGAAATTCAGAGAGGGCTCGCTGTTTGCTCAAGTGATTCAGTTGACAGTTCTGACAACTCTTTAAGCATTGTTACAATGTGAAATTATTAACGGTGAGAAACATTTTCCATTCCAAGGGATGGAGCTTCTATTTCATGGACTTGATATGGTAGCTGATGGCATTTAAATGCATTTTCTTTATTTTTAGAGGAATACCTTTCGAGAGAGATGATCCCACGGGTCAATACAAGGAATGAAAGAGCTGTAATTTCATGGGAAGCATCACTGTCAGCTATTGTAGACTGAGGAATTGTATGCAGTGCAGAATGTATTCTATAAAAGAAAACCCTTGAAGAAGAATTGAGTGGAATAAATTATGCTGCAATGGTGATGAACTCAATTTGAAACTCTTGTGAGGTCACTTGTGAAACATCTTGGGAAGGCAATGCACTCCACGTCAGTTGACTGCTGGCTTTAATCAAGTGTGTGTGGCAGATATTAGATTGAGAATGGACATTCAAGAATATTTAAATCAAATACTATTGATGGGTTTAAATTTTTTTAATCAAAGTTTAAGTATTTAAGTAAGCCAATACACTTCATGCTTGTTTTATTCTCCAAACAATAGTTTCAAAGAATTAAATCATCTCTTTAATATTGCTGTTTAGTGATAATTTTGATGATAATGAGATAATAGCTTGAATAATCCCCCTAACATTTCCCTTTATAATCTTGCTCCATCATGATTCCATCACCATCTATAATAAAAGGTAATATCTCTCTCTTTAAGGTAAGTGAGAAGGTTTTCTTTGAACAGCATTGCATGTGAACTTGAATTTTTTTGAAGTATACGCCTCGTTACCAGAGGACTAAGTGGTCAAAAGATGTTTTATGACCAATGAGGACAAATTTTGAAACATTCCATTGAATAAATAAACTGTATGTATACATATAAACGGTAAATTTTGAAAGTAATGCAAATCATTTCATTGTGACACAAAATATCCATTGCAGCATTGTATTACTGGTCTGGAAATGTGGTTAGGGGTCTACCCTTTCAACTCATGCTGGTCGTAAGCTTGCTCTGAGATGTCAAACAGGGAGCCTTTAATGCGTTGCGTACCTGATTCCACAAGTGTATCATTGATGTTAAGGGGGGGGAAGAGTGTTTTAAGCAAATGTACAAGTATAAAGATCAATACTTTTAATTTTCCCAGAGAATGCACATTAATTTTATGTTATAATGTGCACATATATGTAAACCATAAACACAGTAATTATCAACCAAGAGTTTGGTGCATAAATAAATTTCAACAAATTGCATAAAATGACAATGAGCTGTACAATGTTCAACTCTTTAATTGGTCAATCATGGTGGAAAAGCTGAAAACGTACATTTCACCCTCATTTCTCAATAATCTGCAAATGATTTAAATAAACTTCCATGCTTCTCCTCTCCATCGTAGTTAATCACCCTTCCCTTCATCCTCTCTATTGTGACGGAGGAGAAGTCGATGTGAACGGAGTCCCCCCACTGCTTCACAATGAATCTCAAAATGGCAGCCGTCAGGGGACTCTCCGATTGGAGCCTTCCATAAATACGCCGAGCATAAAACTTCTTATCTTCGTCTGCATCCATGATGGTCGTGATGCACATCATCGCCACGACATAATCCCGCTCCCCTTCATCGATTCGCTCCTCTTCAGGGGCTGCCAATGCTGCCCCTGCCATGCCCTCCCACGTCCCCCTTCCAAGAACCCTCCCCCCCACCTCCGGAGAGGCACTCTTCACAATGAGAGATGTCACTCCAGACTCCAAAGCAACAATAGTCTTTTTCAGGGATCCAATTTCCTTCCGTCAGTCATCAGTGCTGCTGGTGCTCATCACTTTGGCTACCTGAAGCACGTCATCACCCTCTCCGTCCCTCAGCCTGGGGTCCGCTCCCATCCCCAGCAGTCTCTCCACCCAATTGTCCTTCCCCGCACCGACTGCCACGTGGAGTGCCATCTGTCCCCGCATGACCCTCGCGTCCACGTCCTCCACCTCACCCAACAATCCCTCGCACTCCGACAATTGGGATCCAATGAATAATGCAGAGAACAGTCGCTCTTCTATGGAGAGAGAGTCGTTGGCTTGGTGCGCTTCCATTGGTGCTGTGGAGTGAAGCAGATGAAAGGCGTTCAATTGATTGGAGGTGCACAGGTGCGTGGATTTGAGGAGGAAGATATTCTCCGTTGACTGTGTATTCTCATTCACTGCAATTGACGTAAGAAAGAAGGTGGATATTACAAACAATAAGTAGAACCCAGATATACCAAAACACTTGCTATTTCTCATGGATGGCAATTCAATGCCATTAGATTGTTTAGTTCTATTTAAATTATTGTTTAAGCATATTGCACAAATGAGTTCCTGTCTTGACAAATTGAAACCAATATGGTCCTCTCCAAATATTTCCATCCTTTTTAAAACACAAAATGGCTTTGGTTTTCTTTGATAGAGGGTCATTGGATTATTATTAATTTATTTAAATTATTTATTAATTTACTATTTCTAAACCACAATTGCATTATGTGCATAAGATCTTTTTTTTTATCAAAAATCAACACTACATTTAACCTTACTTTGGCAGAGGAATGACATTAACATTGGAAAAATTGGTATTATTTGCACTAATGTGCATGTACGTACAGAGATTAAATTGTAAAAAATTAAAGAACCAAGCCTTGAAACATATTCGACAGTTACCAATCATTGAACTCTTCCTATGACCATTTACAATTAACAGTAGAGAAATGCCCAATGGACAAAGTGACAATATGCAATACATATGATGAGGAACTAATTTACTCTGTAATTAAACAACATATATACGATCTTTCACTTGAAGTAACAAATCAACTAATTTGAGTACTGGTTGACGGATTGCCTGAAACTGAATCAGCAGTGGAATACACCTTAGATGTATTTATAGACATTACCGTGGCATACTTCTAGCTGAGCCTAAAATGTCACAAATATATAGCAAGCGTACCAGGATGTGGTTGGACAAGGTGTGCGGCAACAGAGTTTCTTGCATTTCACTGACAAAAACCCAAAAATCCATTTCAACGGAAGCGGAAAACACTTAGCACATCTTTGAGAAGTAAAAAGAAAGCCATGCGCTTCAATATTTGTATGTGTGTGAATACATATACCGTACATATATAGATTTCTAAAATGTAGAAATGTATCGCCTGAGAGGTGGGCAATGCAATGGGAGTATTATAATTTAGCATATTAAGTTAATAAAATTGATAAGCTCTAAAGGCATTGCAATTACCGAGAAGGGTATTTCAACAAAATCTATTGAACACCCTTATTTTTGAATGCAGTGGTAATATTAGCTTTGATTGAAATCTTTTTAAATGCACTGCCTTCCACACAAATAGTGTGTAGCGCCAGTGTTTAGTCTCCAGTTGAGATGATTGCGAGGAATGGTTTTTCAACTGACATTTCACGTCTAGGGAAGCTGTCACTAAATAAAGAGTGGAGCCACTCCGTCAGATGGAGTTTAGCGACTCAACACTTTGTAATTTCACCTGCTGCTAATACGAGGGAACGACCTGGAGTCTAACCACCCTTCATTTTCTTTACTTTAGGGGTCGGAGTTCCATTAGTCACCGGAAGCTTCGTATGCACGAAAATAATCATCCTGCAGCTTCAGTTGTCACTTTTACGGTTCATCATATGAATTTCACCTGAAAAGAGTTTCCCCTGGAGAAAAAAGGTCGTGTCAATTGAGTTTACATACTGATACGACGCTCCATTGATGTCTGTGAATAAATGAAGACAGCAACACAACAATTGTTCTTGAATGATTAGTACGCACGTTTTGTCCTTCTGATACGTATATATACATCAATCGCAAACCTTGTCTCAATGTGAGAAGACAATGGGAAAAATAACTGTAAACTTTTCATCAATGCTCAAATGATACAGAACTGATTCTATGTTATATCAAAGGGAGAGACAGCATTTCGAACAGGTCTTCTGAGAGATGTTTAATAAAGAAGTTTTATGATTATTAGAAAAGAAATGTCTATTTCAGCCTTCCAATTTGAGGGATGGGTTAGTTCTGACACAAAGGCATCAATTACTGATCATTACTATAGTTTAATAATTTGTAAAGTTTAATTTATTGACAAAAGAGTAACAAAAATTGTACAATATACACATATATATCCCTAAATGTTAAATAAAAAACAGTAGAGTGAAATAAACACAAATAGGGGCCCAAAAAACATTTATACACACATAAAGAAAAGTCTGAATACAGAAAAAAAGTACAGCATTAAGTACACAGAAGCCACATACAGATATTTTGAAAAATTCAGCGCGGATCCCTTGGAATAATGCAGAAAATAGTGAAACGTAAAATGAAACAGGCCAATGTAATGATTTTCAGGCTCTAGTAAATAATGAACAAGAGAAATGAAGAGGAAATGGACTGAGGACAAAGGTAGAGACATTGAGGAACATATATCTGGGAGAAACACTGGAAACGCTCACTCCATAACCTGGAGAAATATTCACAACCTCACAAACCTCGGAGAAAGAAAATGGAAGAAGCAATAATTGGTGAGGAGCAATTAGCATTACAATTGAACGAAATGCATAAGACAGAAATAAGAGCAGAACAATTGCATCCAGGACTTGTAAACAGCACAATTAGGACACGATATCCTGGAATGACAGCAAACAGTTCCAGATGAAGAAATTACACAAACCATAAGCATAGAAGAATTTGACCAAGCCCTAAGAAGTACATTAAATGCACCAGGACCAGATCTGAAAGAGGTGACAGTAGATAGGACCAAACAAGCACTTCGTATCAAAAGCAGATTGTCAAAATGTGAAGGAATCAAGACAGGCATGAAACAGTTTACGTAAACCTATTCATAGACTGTCACTTTGTACAGGGTAGAAAGCTTGGCCATCCCAGAAAAAACCAAAGAGTACTTAAATTCGAATTTTTCAATGTGCTGGTGCCTATTGAAAATAACCTGGACAAACAAGCATTGACGAAATTCTGGACAGCGTGGAATGAAAGTGCCCATTGACAGAAGCAACGGGAAACAATAAACAGGCCAGTCGGGCACTTGATTGGATATTTAGTGGGATACATTTCACATAAGCCCAACCGCAAATTGTAGTAATGTACCTAAACAAAAGCCGAGCTCATCCTAGAAGAGGAGAGGAAATTTCATTGCTTGAATGTTCTTGGCCTATGTTTATTCTACTTTGGATTAACAAGCAGTAAGGAATTCCTCGCCTGAGTAAGGGAAGGGTGCATGCTGGCCATAGTAGAAGCAACAGGCTAGTAGGACACCTGATAAGGCATTGATATTGCAAGTAAATCTAATCGGGATAGATTAGAAGCATTGAAGAAAAAAGGATAACATAGAATGTAACTTATGGATCGCAAAAACAAATATATATTCGCACTTTGATGTGAAAGAACTGGCATTTATCATGAAATTCATTAGAAAGAGATATTTCTTTCCACCCACGAACTCTACTGGTCAAGTTAGAAGTGCCACTGAGCAAGATGGTCTCTTTATATGGTACGTGTTTCTGCCTTCTTCACAAACATTGATATAGAATGTAAACAGTAGACTCTTGACTTGGGCAACATTTTCACAGTGAATTCAAATATGCTACGATCGTTTTGGTTTAATACATACACACTATTTAGTCATCGGGCCTTAGCTTTGAAGTAGAAATCTCTTTCATTTTTTTAAAATCTCACCGTAGGTTCTTTATCGTGCAGATTATTTCCCAGTGCATTAATAATATTTGGGTATCTCCACAGTAATTCTATCAGAAACACAATGGATGAAATATTTTGGAATATCTCCATCACACCTTTCTCGTTCCCAGCTACTTTAATCCATCTTAAACCATTTTCCATCACTTAATCATACTACACAAAGCCTAATTAAGGGGGATACAGCAATTTACAATAATAATCAATAAGGAATGTCAAAATAGTAGATGGAGAGATTTGTTAACTTACGACTATGTGCAGAGAAAAAAATTCAAATAAAGGAACACTGTGTTTCACAAATTCATCATTTCTTATTTCAAAGTGGTTACTTACATCCCGCACTGATAAGTATGTCCTTTCGTGGATTTATTCCAAACATGAATGTTTTTGTTTCGTGCGATACTTCTCCGATTGTACTCAAACGACGAATGCGAATGAAAGTGAAATATATACAATAACATGTTTTAATCTCAGTATTCAAACATACTAAACATATGCCGCAAAAAAACAAGGAATTGCTAAAATCGCACCTCGTTATTACACTGCAACCATAATATCTATCATCATTTATAATATTGATATGTCAAACCACTTACATCCACATGCACATAGTATCATATGTTTATAAGTTACAAGTTGATTTGGAAAAAGAATTTGTTTTGAGAACTGTACAGGGCAAGGAAATAATACGGTGACTCATAAAATTATGGACATTCCCTTAGAATTCGTTTCTTCATACAGTAACTTTGGCCTAATAAATCCTTATCCTTAAACTTTTAATTATTTACTTATTAATGTTCCCATGAACTTAAAACGAAGTCGCAATGACATGGGACAACATAGCGTGCTGCGTGAATGAACGATATCACTTTTGAAGGCAATTAAAGCTGTGAAATATGCAAGTAGATAACGTTTAATCTTCGCTTTACATTAAAATGAGTACTCACGAACAAAACCGCCAGCAGACAAGAGTTCTCAGCAAAATCGCGATCCAAATTGGAAATCTTGGAGCCAAAGGCGAATACTGGAGAAACTGCTATTTAATCCAGGAATTCTATCAAAAAACCTTACGAACAAGGACCACGAACTCCCGTGTCATGACCTTTCAGTCCGTTTTCTTCCAAAAAGATAACTTGTCCACCAGATTGGAAACTGTCGTAATTTTTATTTGTAAAACGACTCCCTCTTTCGCAAAGGAAACAGACTCAAAAGTCTTATCACGGGAGTGAACTTCCGGCAGCTGTTGAAGCGATTACTGTTTCTCATTCTAGATTTGCGAGTAGGTTCGCGAATTTTCTGACAGGTTTTTAATTCTGGCGGTGTGTTTCGTGAGTACCCAAATTCCTCCTAAGTCTAGATATAAATATTACTCATTTCGATATTTGATAGTTTTGTTTACATTTATAGGGAATAGCGTTCTTTTAAGCACCACTTGTTGCATTCCTTTTCCTCTATGGTCAGTACTTCTTCTGAACTAAGATATAACTGGAAACGTATAGCTATGTATTCTTATGGATAAAAGTGGATTGCTATATTAAAGTAATAGATGATGCTGGATATCTTAGTATTTCATCGTGCTCTTAATTTTGAATGACTAATGGAATACACGTAGCGTTATCACATAGTGTGGTACAATTTTCGTAAAACCTCGTCACTATTGATTTCAATCATTAATATAATAAATCAAATTTCATGGTGTTCCATTAACTGTTCTTTTTTTCCAGCCTTCATCTTGCAATATGCTTTTTGACATTTTCCCACTGGTCTGATTTTTAATTTTCGTAAATTTATTAATCTGGCCATACTTTTGCTCGCTCTTAGTTAATGAGTGTTTATTGTCCAAATTTAGGGCAGCATTTATTGATCGTATTTGCACTCTTTGTCATAGTGACCTCCTTCAATAGGAATTAGAATATGATAAAATGTTTTGTGTCGCTGTGCTTTGTGAAAAGGTGTAGCTTTGTCACGTACGAATAATTTTCCCCGTGGATATTTGTGTGAATTGTATGTCTATATGTGAATGCACGTGCATTGGTACTCTGTATGCAAGTATTTATAATTTTAATGTCGGTAATAATATGTGTATGATGATGGGTGGAATGGAGAAGGTACCGTTTGGTCTCATTATCGCCCCAATGAAGACCTCTATCTGCCTAATTATCTGCATATTGCTTCGCCCACTTGTCTGGCTGAGTGCATAGGGCATACAAGAGCAGGAGATGAGGGTCACTGTGGCCACATGTTACTGGGAATTGGATGTGTCATGCTCTTTCCGTCTTCGAATGATTTCAATGAGATGGGTGAAAGATTAACCTTCAAAGAAAGAGATATCCGAAATGGCCGTCATCTGTTGCATTTAGTTGCGTTAGTCATTAAATCAATTCAAATTTCTCCTTTTCTGATCTCAATTACAGAGTTTGCCAACGGTGGATAACTTGGTTTACTAGTGATCCGGAAATTACACTTTTTATTTATCTGGAAGAAGTTTTCAAATTGGATTGCCATTTGAGAGAATCATTTACCAATTGCAGCTATATTGGTAAGTAGAATTGTATCCAATTGTCTCCAATATCATAATGTTTTTTGAATAAGTTTATCTGCTAAATGGATTCACCACTTGCCCAACGGGATTTTAATTTTTTCTGCGCAAAAAATGTCATGTTTTTTTATTATTTCATTTCATTCTTACGTTAATATTGAGAAAAGACAGTGTTACAGAACATTGTTATGACATACTTTTTTAAAAAATTGAACAATTAGCCATGAGTAATTACACAATAATTCCTGAAGTTCGTTCACTGTATGGTATATTTCGAAACAAGGTGTTGCACAGAGTCCAGCATCGCATGCTTGGATATAGAACCTTGTTCCTCTCCTGATCTTATTGCCACTTCCTTCCCTTTTGGCTCAACAACCTGCACACCGCCCACAAGGTTTTTCCTTCTTCTCCTTAGGTGGAATATATTCGGAGAAGTGCCTCTCAGTTAGGCGTCTAGGATTTTGTTCTACT
This sequence comes from Hetaerina americana, assembly GCF_022747635.1. Classification (NCBI taxonomy): domain Eukaryota; kingdom Metazoa; phylum Arthropoda; class Insecta; order Odonata; family Calopterygidae; genus Hetaerina; species Hetaerina americana. The sequence goes on from NW_027286304.1 coordinate 198,206, forward strand.
GAAGTCCTTCCACCCTCACATGACGTATCATGTGTGTGGTACCTCTCAATTATATCTTCCACTAATGTCATTCTTAAGTCTAGGTTATTCTTTATTCCACCATTCTTCCGATACAAGACGAAAGCATTCTCCAGTTGCAACTAGTGAAATTAAAATTTTTTTACAATACTTTTTCCCCCTTTTCTTTGCAATGGGGTAATTAGTTAGGTGCTGAGCTGCCCTATCATAAGTGGTTTCCGACACGGGCATGTCAGTCAAGTGGTCAAGGATGCTCGTGTTACCTCTTGATGTTATGATGGATTTCTAAGTTGAGTGTACTCTCACAGTGGGATGTATTCCACCAAGATGTTTCCTGTTTCAGTAGTAGTTCGGTGTAGATATTTGTTAGCTGTCATAGTTTATTATTTTATATATGTTGTAAGGCCCACCAATTAGAGAATTTCAATGATTGAAGTTGTTTTATCTCAGTTTTTAGTTTAGTCTATGCATATTCATGTACTATAATGCAAATAATACCGACCCACAGATGTTTATGTAATTTCTCCGTAAAGTTGGGTTAAATGTAGATTTCATTTGAAATAAAATCTTCATTCTGATGCAGGTCGCATTGAAAAAATGTCTCCATCCACACGAATTATTATCAGTTGTGATGTTTGTTAGTTTGATGGTGGTCTATTTTGAAAGAAATTGATTCCCAGAATTGAATCTTGAATAAAGAAAAGTTCATTTAAGACAGCGTTTTCAAAAGATTTTTGATAAAGTTGTTTATAAAATGTGTTAATCAAAGGTAATGTTATGCATATTACTTGTTTAAATGTAGAATTATTTACTTATTAATGTAAATTTGGTCTTCAATTTAAAAATAAAATGAGAGCATTTGCACGTAATGCAATTCCACTCTGTCAAAGAAAACCAAAGCCATTTGATTTTTTAGAAAGGATGGCAATGTTTGAAGAGGAAATTTGCTTTAATTTGTGAAGAGAGGAATTCCTCTTTTCAATAAGCTAAATTGATATTTTCATTAGACCCAAAAAATCTGCAGAAATCTAATGGCATTGTATTGTCATCTATGAGTACTATGATGTGTTTTGGTATATCTGGGTTCTACTTATTGTTTGTAATATCCACCTTCTTTCTTACGTCAATTGCAGTGAATGAGAAGATAGAGTCAACGGACAATATCTTCCTCCTGAAATCCACGCACCTGTGCACCTCCAATCAATTGAACGCCTTTCCTCCGCTTCACTCCACAGCACCAATGGAATCACACCAAGCAGACGACTCCCTCTCCATAGAAGAGCGACTGTTCTCTGCATTATTCATTGGCTCCCAATTGTCGGAGTGCGAGGGATTGTTGGGGGAAGTGGAGCACGTGGACGCTAGGGGCGTGCGGGGACGGACGGCGCTCCACGTGGCAGTCCGTGCGGGGAAGGACGATTGGGTGGAGAAACTGCTGGGGATGGGAGCGGACCCCAGGCTGAGGGACGGAGAGGGTGATGACGTGCTGCAGGTAGCCGAAGTGATGAGCGCCAGCAGGTCTGATGACACCAATTTGAGTGCTAGAATGAAGATCCTGATGCTGGTGCGAGTGGTGCACCAACACAACAGTGCACGAACTCCATTTCAATCAGTTCCAATGGCTCCAAGTAGCTGTAACACTGCAAGTGAGGTTCCGTCACTTATAAGTGAAATGTCAGGTCAGATTACCGCTTTGAAAGAACTGATTCTTGGTATGTCGAAGGAAATTGGATCCCTGAAGGAGACTGTTGTGGAGTTGAAGAGGGAATTGAAGTCGAGGGACACTCTGTTGATTGCTTTGGAGTCCGGAGTGACGTCTCTCGTTGATAAGAGCGCCTCTCTGGAGGGAGTGGTGCGGGGTTGGGAGGCAAGGGAGGGCATGGCCGGAGCAGGAGCGGCAGTCAATGAAGGGGAGCGAGTCAATGCAGGGGAGAGGGATTGCGTCGAGGCGATGATGTGCGTTACGACCATCTTGCATGCAGACGACAGAAAGAAGTCCTGTGTTCGGCGTATTTATCAAAGGCTCCAATCGGAGAGTCCCCTGACGGCTGCCATTTTGAGATTCATTGTGAAGCAGTCTGGGGTCTCCGTTCACATCGACTGTTCCTCTAACACAATAGTTAGGATGAAGGGAAGCTTGGTGGACCACAACAGAGAGGAGAAGGACGGGTATAAGTACCTCTCATTTGTAGATTATTCAGAAATGAGGGCGTATGTTGCGGGAGGGAAGATTGGGGTAAGTGAATGGGAAGAGAAACGTGTTGCTGCCCGTCTTGTTTGTGCTTTGTTTCAGTTGGCCTTGAACATTGCCTTTAATAACGAAGGTCGACCGTACGCAGAGAGGGACACTCCTAACAGACGACATTTTAAGGAAGTACTTCGGCAAGCAGAGATAGAGATGAAATGGAAGAGGCATATTGATTTTTTTACTCATCCAGCGATAGTGATGGAGGAGGAGAAGGCCAGGGAGATAAATTTCGTAACATTAATCACTTCTAAGATCGTAAAATATGGATTGAATTCTAGAGAGATTGCAGAACATCGCCGTAGACTCCCTCTCCTCTTTGAATACGTAGAGGGTCACGTGATGGCGGCTCTCAAGTACACGGTGCGTACTCATCCTTCTATTAACTTAAATTAGCACCAATATTGAATTTCCTGTTTTCAATATTGCTTTCTTCTTGATTAAACTTTAATTTTCAGTTGGCAATAGAGATTTGCCTCTGAATGATTGTTTATAGATAAATTAGTTTGATAATACAGTAAGTTCTTTTTCGATTCTTTTTTTGGAACTGAAGTAATGTGAATGTGCATTTTTCTGCTTTTCCCCCAAGGTTGACCAATCAAAGAGTTAAATGTTGCACAGAATATTGTCAGCCTTTGAATTTTTTTCCGTTATATTCCCAAGCCTATTCTCTTCTGTGTTACGGTGTGGTCAACTTCAATGAGTTGAAAAAGGGTTTTTAAAATATTTGAACCAATTATTTGGAGGAATCTAATGAAATACTCATATATATATAATTTGGAATGCCTTTTATTTCTAATACTCAATCATCTTAATGTCAATCTCAATTTATGCTTTTTAATTCAAACTCTGTGGGGGAGATTTATGACTTGTGAAAGCAGTTGTGGATCGTATATCCTTATTGTGTTTAACTTCCAATATTGGTTGTCATTTATGCAAGATATTTGAGAATACATTTCATATTGCATTTCTTGCAAATGAAAATTGCATTTTTTGGATCAAAGTGGAGTTTTAATGAGGACTCTATAAAGAACACGTGGGCCTTAATTTGAATGGTTTTAGTTATCCTATCCATTGGTTTCTCTTGCCTCTCGAGTGCACTTCAATTGATGTTAGAATGATTATGATCACGACTAATATCGTTTAATCGAAGCATATTGTCCGTATTAGATTTTGTTTCTTTTGCCTTTTGACAGGATGAATCGTCGTAAACAAGGTTTTTATGTTCCATGGTGTGTATGGCAGCAACCATAGAGGAGAGATAACATTTGCGAGTAGCAACGATGGACTCATCCGTGATTGTATATTTCACTCTCATCGTCTCATCCGATGCAATCCTCTCTGTTTAATCTCTGTGGCGATGCATTTGAATTGTCATTTAACTAATCACATATGTAATCATTTAATACCTGCAATAAGAATGGAATAAATATACTGTTTTCACACAATCACAGTATCAAATATTTTCATTTAGCAACAGTTTTCTACACAGTACAGATGTGAAGAGTGAAAAAGGGCCTTTGTAAAAGGAATAAATGTATCAATGTATAAGAAAATAAGATTTTAGTGCTGCCTTCGCTATCTTTTTAAGTTTTATGATGGTTTTATCCTTAATATTGTGGTAAAAATATGAAAAGAACTCCCCATCATCAGTTAAATAAATAAATTTCATGTGGTAGTCATTTGAGTAAGATGTGTTTCGTGATTTTTACTAAATTGGAAAGAGAGCAGAATCGTTTGGTGATTAGCTTTTTGTGTTTTTGGATGGGAAGAAATGTGAGGAGATGAAAGCAAAGTTGGATGCTGTTGGATGGGGACACTTCACTTCGCGCCATCTATGACACCACAGTTAGATATTGGTTCAACGAATTTAAACGTGGGCGTACATCTGTTTTTGATGAGGAGCGACCAGGATGCCAGACGTGGTTATACCGAGGAAATCATTAAAAAAGTCAATGCCATGATTCTCGCTGATTGACGAACGAAAGTGCGCATTAAGTAGCAGAGGCCGTGAGAGGCGTGTCAACCGGAACGGCAATTAATATTTTATTACATAATAAGTTGGCTAAAGCCCGATGGGTGCCGCCATAGCTCACGGTGGACAACAAGCTGATCCGGCTGTCAACTTTGAAGCAGTGTTTGCAGCAATTTAAGCGAGATCCGAAGGTGTTTTTTTGCATTGACTTATCACTGTTTATGAAACCTGGATTCATCATTACACACCAGAAACCAAGCAACAATCAAAACAATGGATTTCTCCAGGTGAATCTGCTCCAAAGAAAGCAAAGATGATCCAATTGGCCAGAAAGGTCTTGGCAATTGTATTTTGGGATGCAAGTGGGGTCATCCTCATGGATTTAATTAGAAATAGGAAGAACGATCACTGGGAAATACTACAGTGAGTTATTAGACCTCTTTGACAAACAATTGAAGCAGACACAGATACATTTCGGGAAAAAGAAGGTTCTGTTTCACCACGATAAAGCACCAGCACATTCATCCGGAGTTGTCACCACCAAACTGCATGAGCTACGTCATGAGTTGCTGCCGTACACCCCCCGTATTCACCCGATCTGGCTGCCTGTGACTTTTTCTTATTCCCTAATGTGAAGAAATGGCTCGAGGGGGGGGGGGGGGGAAATTTAGCTCAAACGAGGACGCTGTGCATCGTCATCAGGATATGGTGCTGCACAGCATCAAAACCATGTTCGTGAGATATTAAATCTTTGTTGGGGAAGTGTGGAGTTTCCTTTCCACCCTCAACAGTCCAATCCCAACATAATAGCTGATGAAGTCCTCGGTAGTATCTTGAACCAATGATTACATTTCCAAAGCCCTGGATCACTTCAATCACATAAATATATTTATCCCAGTGTTATCTCCTCCCAAAAATACACAAACCTAACGTCCACCGTCTCCGTATAGTTTCCAGTGTCAACTCTCCCATCAGAGGAATCTCCGCATTCCTTGACCTTCAACCTCTCGTACTGTCCTTCACGAAAGGCACAAATTACTTCCTCCACCATAGACATTGTCTCCATTCCCTCCACCTCCAACCTACAAATGGCCAACATCGACGTTACTTCCTTCTATTTCCCATGCGGTAGACTTATCCTCTTTCCCCCATCAACGATACGCTAATCTCTTCTAAGGCCATCTGGGAGTGCATTCCTTGAATAGAAACCCCACCGACCTCTTTTCTGGGTCCGCTAATGTGATATTATATATCAATAAGAGAGAAAAACAGATTTCTAAGTTTAAAAAACCAAGTCTTCCATTTATTTACCATTTAAAACAATAAAATGGCAAGTACAAAGACTCCAAACATATCCTTAGAACATGGCTTGCTTCCTCTTCAGGATTACAAGTATTTGAGAAGTGATTTGAATATTCAATGCTCCATTCCATTCAGATTGGAACAATTTAAGTTTAATTATATCTTCAGCATAGCAAGGAGTATTAATAATTATGATATACATTTGTATTCATGTTAGTTTAGATAATGAGGATTTGCAACGTGCCTGATGTAATTAACAATCATAGATGTTAAATATTCCAAGTATTTAAATCATTGTATGATAATACAAAATAACTAAAAGCCAAACCATACTGCGATAATTTTGTACTATAGCTGACAGCGGCGCTTCCCATGAAATAACAGCTCTTTAACTCCTTGTATTGACCCATGGGATCATCTCTCTCGAAAGGTATTCCTCCAAAAATAAAGAAAATTTGTTTGATTGCCACCAGATAGCATATGGTATTTAAGTTCATGAAATAGAAATTCAATCCCGGGATTGAAATAAGTATACCATTCTCATTGTGAATAATCTCACATTGTAACAACAGTTGTTAGAACTGTCAGCTGAATCAATTGTCTGAACACACAGCGAGCATCTCTTGGGCAACAACGAACATTGTAACAACATCTCTCTAATCTCGGAGAATACATCAATTTAAAACTTTAATACACCAGCATTTATCCATATTAAAACAAAATACATTAATAGGGTTAAAAAAACAAGTTGCTTTATTTCTTTTACATTTGGAAAGAGCAGTAAAGACTAGAGGAGGGTAAAGTTTCTTTTTCTACCCACACCATGAAGGAATTACACAAAATTAAACCTAAAACGGTTTGTTTAACAGTGAGACCACATGTACAAAGATATAGAGAGTCTGTCAAACATTTCCTTGGAAAGCAAAAAGTAGTGGACGTTCATCATTATGATATTAACAATTTTGCAATCTTCCACAGATGTAACCCGCCTCTATCCCTTCCCGCTTAATCAATCGTTCCTTATTCTTCCCTCCTTACCACCGCCAGGGCACCGTACTCTCATAATAATGACCACAAGTGCTTTATCTTCTCCCCCCTTCCTCTCTTTCCCTCTCCATTTCTTTGGTTTCTCTGTTTCTTTGGGTTTCCCACACTACCCCTCTTCGTCCCCGCCCACCTCACCCTCTTATTCTTTCCCCTTCCTTCCTCAAACGGTGCTATAAATAGGATGTATCACAGGAATTGAATCTTCTCTTCTCCTGAAGATGCCTCGATGAACTGAAACTCTTTGTATATTACAAATAAATCTGTGAAAAAGTGCTAAATTTGATTTTACAATAAGGAAATATTCAAGATTCAAGGATTAAATGCAAAATTCTTTCACAAATCTTACATTTCCCAAGAAGGATTAAATTGAAAAGGAGACATTGCGATTGACATCAAGACAATCACTACTAATAAGAAATAAAAGGAATTCTAAATTACATATTAAACAATTTCATTGAATTTCTCAAAGCATTTGGTTCAAAAATTAACAAAAATATTTTGAATTCATTCATGTCGACACGATAAAACAAAAGAGAAGAGGCATACATGTATGACGGCAAAAAATCCAAATGTTAATAATAATAATTGCATTAAATGACAGAATTCTGTGCAACATTAAACTCGTTAATTCGACATATAAACCAAAGTACAAAGAAATTAATGGAGAAATTCACCATGGAAACCAATCAGGAACGAGAGCGAAGAGAATGCACTGTTGACTCGAGAGTCGCCATCACATGACCCTCCAAATATTGAAAGAGGAGAGGGAGTCCACGGCGAAGTTCGGATATCTCTGGAGAATTCGATCCATAATAGACAATCATTCGAGGGATTGTGGATATCAAATACATCTCCTTAGCTGCCTGAGTACTCTTATTATTTAACATTGAGAACCAACCATATCCAAAGCTAAAAGCCATTCCATTTGCCATTGCTTGCGCAAGTACTTCCACGAAACGCCGTCTGTTGAGAGCGTCACTCTCAGCGTACGGGCGCCCTCCGTTCTTGAAGACAACGTACACGGCCAACTGACAAAGAGCACGAACAAGACTAGCCGCACCCCATTTCTCTTCCTTTTCACTTCTCTCCTTCATCTCTACACCAACGTACGCCCTCATTTCTGAATAGTCTGCAAATGAGCCAAATAAATATCCATCCTTCTCCTCTCCGTCGTGATCCATCACCCTTCCCTTCATCCTCCCTATCATTTCAGAGTAGCAGTCGATGTGAACGGAGACCCCAGACTGCTTCACAATGAATCTCATAATGACAGCCATCAGGGGACTCTCCGATTGGAGCCTTTGATAAATACGCCGAACAAAGGACTCCTTTTCATGGTCTGACTCCAAGATGGTCGTGATGCCCATCATCGCCTCTATGCAATCCCTCTCCCCTTCAGCGACTGGCTCCTCTTCGTTGACTGCCACCGCTTCCCTGGCTACGACCTCCCTCGCCTCACACCCAGGCACTGCCCCCTCCGGAGAAGCGCTCTTCTCAACGAGAGAGGTCACTCCAGACTCCAAAGCGATCAAGAGTGTGTCCCTCGCTTCCAATTCCCGTTTCAACTCCACAACAGTCTCTTTCAGGGATCCAATTTCCCTCGACGTGCCAAGCATCAGTTCTTTCAAAGTGGTAATCTGACCTGACATTTCACTTATAAGTGACGGAACCTCACTTGAAGTATTACCGCTACTTGGAGCCATTGGAACAGATTGAAATGGAGTTCGTGCACTGTTGTGTTGGTGCACCACTCGCACCAGCATCAGGATCTTCATTCTAGCACTCAAGTTGGTGTCATCAGACCCGCTGGCGCTCATCACTTCGGCTACCTGCAGCACGTCATCACCCTCTGCGTCCCTCAGCCTGGGGTCCGCTCCCATCCCCAGCAGTCTCTCCACCCAATCGTCCTTCCCCGCCCGGACTGCCACGTGGAGTGCCGTCCGTCCCCGCACGCCCCTCGCGTCCACGTCCTCCACTTCCCCCAACAATCCCTCACACTCCGACAATTGGGAGCCAATGAATAACGAAGAGAACAGTCGCTCTTCTATGGAGAAAGAGTCGTCAGCTTGGTGTGATTCCATTGGTGCTGTGGAGTGAAGCGGAGGAAAGGCGTTCAATTGATTGGAGGTGCACAGATGCCTGGATTTGAGGAGGAAGATATTCTCCGTTGACTCTATCTTCTCATTCGCTGCAATTGACGCAAGAAAGAAGGTGGATATTACAAACAATAAGTAGAACCCAGATATACCACAACACTTGCTACTACTCATAGATGGCAATACAATGCCATTAGATTTTTGCGGCTTGTGTAGGTCTAATTAAAATATCAATTTAGCTTATTGCAAAGAGGAATTCCTTTCTTGACAAATTGAAGCAAACATCCTCTCCAAAGGTGTCCATCCTTCTTAAAACATCAAATAGCATTTGTTTTCTTTGACATTGAGGAGTTACATTAATAGCAAATACTTCAAATATTCATTGATGAACTAATTATACACCAAAATTGCATTATGTGCAAATGCTCTCATTTTATAATAAAAATGAATTGAAGGTTATTGCCTGAATAAAGACAATCATTACACCTACCCAGAGCTGGCTGATTTATTGGTCGCCAAAGGAACCGACACCTATGGGACATTGAGAGTTACAAGGAAGGAAGTGCCGGATGATATCATAGAAAAAGAAGTTGAAATTGGGAGAATTCACTGCCTTCTGGAGAGGTAAAGTTAGGCGATGAAATGGCAAGACAAAAAGCCTGTTACTGCACTCTCTACAGTACATAATTAAGAACTTGTTGGATATAAATAAAGGGATATCTAAGCTAAGGAAGCCTAAAATCAGTGCTGAGTATATAAATACAATGGGTGGAGAAGATAGGGCAGATTAGCACCTAACTAATAACCCCATTATAAAGAAAAGGGGGGCAAAGTATTATATTAAAATTTTATTTCACTTGTTGGAGCTGGAGACATGTATTGCTTTCGTCTTGTATCGGAAGAATGGAGGAATAAAGAGTAACCTAGACTTTAGAATGACATTAGTGGAAGATATAATTGAGAGGTACCACACACATGATACGTCATGTAAGGGTGGAAGGCCTTCAGTAGAACCAAATCCTAGACGCCTAACTGAGAGGCACTTCTCCGAATATATTCCACCTACGGAGAAGAAGGAAAAGCCTTGTAGGCAGTGTGCAATTTGTTGAGCCAAAAGGGATGGAAGTGGCAATAAGATCAGGAGAAGAACAAGGTTCTATTGCCAAGCATGCGATGTTGCATTCTGTGCAGCACCTTGTTTCGAAATAAAGCACACAGTGAAATACTTACAGGAATTATTGTAAAATTACCTATGGCAAAATGTTCAATTTTTATAAAAAGTATGTCATAAAAATTTTCTGCAACACTGTCTTTTCTCTTTATAAACATAACAATGAAATGAACAATTAGAAAAACATGACATTTTTTGTGCAGAAAAAATTAAAATCTCATGCGGCAAGTGGTTAATACGTTTAGCAGATTCAATAAACATTATGATGTTGAACACAATTGGATACATTTCTACTTACCAATATTGCTGCAATTGGTAAATGATTCTCTCAAATGGCAATCCAACTTGAAAACTTTTTCCAGAAAAATATAAAGTTCAATTTCCGGATCACTAGCAAACCAAGTTATCCACCACTGGCAAACTCTGTAATTAAGATCAGAAATGGAGAAAATTGAATTGATTTAATGCCTATTACAACTGATGCAACAGATGGCGGCCATTTCGGATATCTCTTTCTTTGAAGGTTAATCTTTCACCCATCTCATTGAAATCATTTAAAGACGGAAAGGGCATGACACATCTAATTACCAGTAACATGTGGACACAGTGACTCTCATTTCCTGCCGTTGTTCGCCTCATGAACTCTGCCAGACAAAGCAATAGTCAGAAAGAGGGTGTTTATTGGGGCTAATATGAGACCAAACGGTACGTTCTCCATTCCCCCCATCTTCATATATATTTATTATAATAGCCATAAAATTTATAATTACTTGCATATTGAGTACCTATAAATGTGCATTCACACGTGGACATAAAATACACACAGATATCCCCGGGGCAAATTATTCGTACGTGACAAAGCTACACCGTTGTCACAAAGCACAGCAACACAAAACATTTTATCATATTCTAATTCCTATTGAAGGAGGTCATTATGACAAAAAGTGGAAATTCGCTCAATAAATGCTGCCCTAAATTTAGACAATAAACACTCATTAACTAAGAGCGAGAAAAGTATAGCCAGATTAATGAATTTACTAAAATTAAAAATCAGACAAGGGGGAAAATGTCAAAAGCCGATTGCAAGATGAAGATTGGAAACAAATACAACATTTAATGAAACACCATGGAATTTGAATAATTACAGGAATGATTGGAATCAATAGTGACGAAGTTTTACGAAAATTGTACCACACCAGATGATAACGCTTCGTGTATTCCTTTGGTCATTCAAAATTAAGAGCACGATGAAATACTAAGATATCTACCAGCATCATCTATTACATTAATATGGCAATACACTTTAATCCATAAAAATTTATAGCTGTACATTTACACATATAACTTAGTTTCGAAGAAGTACTGACCGTATAAGAAAAGGAATGCAACAAGTGGTGCTTCAAAGACCGCGATTTCCTACAATTGCAAACATATATATCAAATATCTAAATGAGTAATATTATATCTCGACTTAGGAGGAAATTGGGTACTTACGAAACACGCTGCCAGGATTAAAGGCCTCTTAGAAATTCGCGAACCAACTTGCAAATCTAGAATGACAAAAGTAAACACGTCAACAGCTGGCGGAAGTTCACTCCCTTGATAAGACTCTTGAGTCTGTTTTCTTTGCGAAAGAGGGAGTCATTTTACAATAAAAATACACTGCATTACTATTTTCTGGGAAAGTTATCTTTTTGGAAGAAAAAGGACTAAAAGGTCATAACACGCGAGTTCGTGGTCCTTGGTCGTAAGGTTTTTTGATAGAATTCTAGGATTAAACAACAGTTTCTCCAGTATTCGCCTTTGTCTCCCAGATTTCCAACTTGGATCGCGATTTTGCTGGGAGCCCTTTTCTGTTGTCGGTTTTGTTCGTGAGTACTCATTTTAATGTGAAGCGAAGATTGAACGTTATCTACTTGCATATTTCACAGCTTTAATTGCCTTCAAAAGTGATATCGTTCATTCACGCGGCACGCTATGTTGTCCCATGTCATTGCGACTTCGTTTTAAGTTCATGGGAACATTAGTAAGTAAATAATGAAAAGTTTAAGGATAAGGATTTATTAGGCCAAAGTTACAGTATGAAGAAACGAATTCTAACATGTCCATAATTTTATGAGTCACCGTATTATTTTCTTGCTCTGTACAGCTATCAAAACAAGTTCTTTTTCCAAATCAACTTGTAACTTAAAAAAATATGATACTATGGGCATGTGGATGAAGTGGTTTGACATATCAATATTATAAATGATGATAGGCATTGTGTTTGTAGCGTACTAATGAGGTGCGATTTTAGCAATTCCTTTGTTTTTTTGCGGCATATATTTCGTATGTTTGAACACTGATATTTAAACATGTTTTTGTATATATTTCACTTTCATTCGCATCTGTCGTTCGAGTACAATGGGAGAAGTATTGCATGAAACAAAACGTTCATGTTTTGGAATAAATACACGACAGGACATAGTTATGAGTGCGGGATGTAAGTAACCAGTTTGAAATAAGTAACGATGAATTTGTGAAACACAGTGTTCCTTCCTTTATTTGAATTGTATCTCTGCACACTGTCGTAAATTAACAACTCTCTCCATCTATTATTTTTACATTCTTTTTTTATTGCTATTGTAAAAAGCTGGTGGCGGTGATAGAACTACTGTAGAGATACCCAAATATTATTAATGCACTGGCAAATAATCTGAAGGATAAAGAACCTACGGTGAGATTTTTTCAAAAATGAAAGAGATTTCTACTTCAAAGCTAAGGCCCGATGACTACATAATGTGTATGTATTTAACCAAAATGATCGCAGCATATTTGAATACAATGTGAAAATGTTGCCCAAGTCAAGAGTCTACTGTTTACATACTATATCGATAATTGTCAAGAAGGCAGAAACACGTACCATATAAAGAGACACCATCTGGCTCAGTGGGACTTCTAACTTGACCAGTAGAGTTCGTGGGTGGAAAGCAATATCTCTTTCTAATGAATTTCATGATAAATGCCAGTTCTTTCACATCAAAGTGCGAATATATATTTGTTTTTGTCATCCATAAATTTCAATTCAGGTTATCCTATTTTCTTCAATGCTTCTTATCTATCCCAATTGGATTTACTTGCAATCTCAATGCCTTACCAGGTGTCCTTCTAGCCTATTGCTTCTACTATGGCCAGCATGTACCCTTCCCTTACTCAGGCGAAGAATTCCTTACTGCTTGTTAATCCAAAGTAGAATAAACATAGGCGCAGGAACATTCAAGCAATGAAATTTCCTCTCCTCTTCTAGGATGAGCTCGGCTTTTGTTTAGGTACATTACTACAATTTGCGTATGGGCTTATGTGAAATGTATCACACTAAATATCCAATCAAGTGCCCGACTGGCCTGTTTATTTTTCCCGTTGCTTCTGTCAATGGGCACTTTCATTCCACGCTGTCCAGAATTTCGTCAATGCTTGTTTGTCCAGGTTATTTTCAATAGGCACCAGCACATTGAAAAATTCGAATTGACTCTTTGGTTTTTTCTGGGATGGCCAAGCTTTCTACCCTGTACAATGTGACAGCCTATGAATAGGGTTACGTAAACTGTTTCATGCCTGTCTTGATTCCTTCACATTTTGACAATCTGCTTTTGATACAATGTGCTTGTTTGGTCCTATCTACTGTCACCTCTTTCAGATCTGGTCCTGGTGCATTTAATATACTTTTACTCCAAGGGCTTGGTCAAATTCTTCTATGCTTATGGTTTGTGTAATTTCTTTATCTGGAACTGTTTGCTCTCATTCCAGGATATCGTGTCCTAATTGTGCTGTTTACAAGTCCTGGAAGCAATTGTTCTGCTCTTATTTCTGTCTTATGCATTTCGTTCAATTGTAATGCTAATTGCTCCTCATCAATCATTGCTTCTTCCATTTTCTTTCTCCGAGATTTGTGAGGTTATGAATATTTCTCCAGGTTATGGAGTGAGCTTTTTCAGTGTTTCTTCCCGACATAATTTCCTCAATGTCTCTACCTTTGTCCTTAGTCCATTTCCTCTTCATTTCTCTTGTTCATTATTTACTAGAGCCTGAAAATCATTACATTGGCCTGTTTAATTTTACGTTTCACTATTTTCTGCATTGTTCCAAGGGATCCGCGTTGAATCCTTCATAAGATCTGTTTCTGGCTTCCGTGTACTTAATGCTGTCTTTTTTTCTGTATTAGGACTTTTCCATAAAAAAAAAATGTATAAAAATGTTTTTTGGGCCCCCATTTGTGTTTATTTTACTTGCTACTGTTTTTTATTTAACATTTATAGATACAAATGTATATATTGTACAATTTTTATGACTCTTTTGTCAATAAATTAAACTTTACAAATTAATAAACTATAGTAATGATCAGTAATTGATGCCTTTGTGTCAGAACTAATCCATCCCTCAAATTGGAAGGCTGAAATAGACATTTCTTTGCTAATGAAAATAAAACCTCTTTATTAAACATCTCTCAGGAGAACTGTTCGAAATGCTGTCTCTCCCTTTGATCAAACATAGAATCAGTTCTGTATCATTTGAGCATTGAAGAAAAGTTTATTGTTATTTTTCCCATCGTCCTCTCACATTGACACAAGGTTTGCGATTGATGTATATATACGTATCAGAAGGACAAAACGTGCGTACTAATCATTCCAGAACAATTGTTGTGTTGCTGTCTTCATTTATTCACACACATCAATGGAGCGTCGTATCAGTATGTAAACTCAATTGACACGACCTGTTTTCTCCGGGGGAAACTCTTTTAAGGTGAAATTCGTATGATGAACCGTAAAAGTGACAACTGAAGCTGCAGGATGATAGTTCACTTTGCCTTATTGGGTTCCTTCGTCTGTAAATGAATAATGAATAAGAAATACTTAGTTTTTCCACACAAACTTTATTTTTACGACTGGGTTTCGACGAGGATCGTCATCATCAGGTATTTTATTTCAGAAATATACACACATATATATACCCTTGCAATGCTGAAAATATGAGGTGAAGGAGTAAGAGACATAGTTATTGGTCAGTATGGCTAGGGGGGGGAGGGATTACGGGGTGTAATTTGGTCGGAGAGTGGGTGGGGACGGTTAGTCCTTTGGGCAGGCAGGTAGAAAGAGGAAGGAGAACGGGGGGGGGGTCCCCCTTGTTCTCGGGGCTGTTGGAGGGAAACGGTTGATGTGGGAGTGAAAGGTCGAGGAGAGGAGATCTGAAGGTGTATAATATGTCGTTAACTACTTTGCACTTGGTCCTTTCACTCTTGATGATCTCCATCTGTTCGAGTGCGTCCATCCGGGGTCCTTTTCTTTCCACGTGCATAATTTCCAGCTTAAAATCACTAGAATGTCCGTTATCCAAAAGATGTTTCGAAAATTGGGACGCACCATTCTTGTTTCTGAAGGAGGCTTGGTGTTCCTTGAGCCTTTCCTTGAATTTCCTTCCCGTTTGCCCCACGTAAACGGCTGAGCACTCACAGGAGAGTTTGTATACTCCACTCTTCTCTAGATCTGGGATTTTTTCCTTTCCGTTGGTTATTAAGTTTTTTAAATTTGTTTTATTGTAAAAGGCGGGTATGAATCTATCCCTTGGTATCCTACTGGTGACTTTCAGGGACAGCTTTCCTAAAAAAAGGAATCTTTGCCATTTGGCCGTGTTGTCTCTTTCGGGGGCGGTGCTATAGATTAATTTTACAGCGGATACTATACTGTACTTGCGGATACTATACTGTAAATGAATAATTGTTTATATTTCCTTGTCTAAGAAGTGAAAGCATTTCCCTATCTTCTCAACTGCATATGTTAATCAACAGATAATGCATGTTAATTTGGTATTTGTGGCCATAAATATTGATTATGTATCCACTTATTACTTGAGAAGTTCCCTTATAACACTCCGTCTCCTAACAGAAAGGCTATTCACCATTGGCCAATATCCTTTTTGGACGGTGTGAAAGCAGTAATTTTCGTGCATACGAAGCTTCCGGTGACTAATGGAACTCCGACCCCTAAAGTAAAGAAAATGAAGGGTGGTTGGACTCCAGGCCGTTCCCTTGTATTAGCAGCAGGTGAAATTACAAAGTGTTGAGTCGCTAAACTCCATCTGACGGAGTGGCTCCACTCTTTAGTTAGTGACAGCTTCCCTAGACTTGAAATGTCAGTTGAAAAACCATTCCTCGCAATCATCTCAACTGGAGACTAAACACTGGCGCTACACACTATTTGTGTGGAAGGCAGTGCATTTAAAAAGATTTCAATCAAAGCTAATATTACCACTGCATCCAAAAATAAGGGTGTTCAATAGATTTTGTCGAAATACCTTCCTCGGTAATTGCAATGCCTTTAGAGCTTATCAATTTTATTAACTCAATATGCTAAATTATAATACTCCCATTGCATTGCCCACCTCTCAGGCGTGACATTTCTACATTTTAGAAATCTATATATGTACGGTATATGTATTCACACACATACAAATATTGAAGCGCATGGCTTTCTTTTTACTTCTCAAAGATGTGCTAAGTGTTTTCCGCTTCCGTTGAAAAGGATTATTGGGTTTTTCTCAATGAAACGCAAGAAATTCTGTTACCGCACACCTTGTCCAACCATATCCTGGTACGCTTGCTATATATTTGTGACATTTTAGGCTCAGCTAGAAGTATGCCACGGTAGTGTCTATAAATACATCTAAGGTGTATTCCACTGCTGATTCAGTTTCAGGCAATCCGTCAACCAGTACTCAAATTAGTTGATTTGTTACTTCAAGTGAAAGATCGTATATATGTTGTTTAATTACAGAGTAAATTAGTTCCTCATCATATGTATTGCATATTGTCACTTTGTCCATTGGGCATTTCTCTACTGTTAATTGTAAATGGTCATAGGAAGAGTTCAATGATTGGTAACTGTCGAATATGTTTCAAGGCTTGGTTCTTTAATTTTTTACAATTTAATCTCTGTATGTTCATGCACATTAGTGCAAATAATACCAATTTGCCAATGTTAATGTCATTAATCTGCCAAAGTAAGGTTAAATGTAGTGTTGATTTCTGATAAAAAATAAGATCTTATGCACATAATGCAATTGTGGTTTAGAAATAGTAAATTAATAAATAATTTAAATAAATCAATAATAATCTAATGCCCCTCTATCAAAGAAAACCAAAGCCATTTTGTGTTTTAAAAAGGATGGAAATATTTGGAGAGGACCATATTGGTTTCAATTTGTCAAGACAGGAACTCATTTGTGCAATATGCTTAAACAATAATTTAAATAGAACTAAACAATCTAATGGCATTGAATTGCCATCCATGAGAAATAGCAAGTGTTTTGGTATATCTGGGTTCTACTTATGCTTTGTAATATCCACCTCCTTTCCTAAATCAATTGCAGTGAATGAGAAGATAGAGTCAACGGAGAATATCTTCCTCCTCAAATCCACGCACCTGTGCACCTCCAATCAATTGAACGCCTTTCCTCTGCTTCACACTACTGCACCAATGGAAGCGCACCAAGCCAACGACTCTGTCTCCATAGAAGAGCGACTGTTCTCTGCATTATTCATTGGCTCCCAATTGTCGGAGTGCGAGGGGTTGTTGGGGGAAGTGGAGGACGTGGACGCGAGGGGCGTGCGGGGACGGACGGCGCTCCACGTGGCAGTCCGGGCGGGGAAGGACGATTGGGTGGAGAGACTGCTGGGGATGGGAGCGGACCCCAGGCTGAGGGACGCAGAGGGTGATGACGTGCTGCAGGTCGCCAAAGTGATGAGCACCAGCAGCACTGATGACGCCAACTTGAGTGCTAGAATGAAGATCCTGATGCTGGTGCGAGTGGTGCACCAACACAACACTGCACGAACTCCATTTCAATCTGTTCCAATGGCTCCATGTAGCTGTAATCTTTCAAATGAGGTTCCGTCACTTCAAACTGAAATGTCAAGTCAGTTTACAGCTTTGAAAGAACTGATGCTTGGTATGTCGAGGGAAATTGGATCCCTGAAGGAGACTGTTGTGGAGTTGAAGAGGGAATTGAAGTCGAGGGACACTCTGTTGATTGCTTTGGAGTCCGGAGTGACGTCTCTCGTTGATAAGAGCGCCTCTCAGGAGGGGGCGGTGCGTGAGTGGGGTGCGAGGGAGGGCGTGGCCGGGCCAGCAGTGGCAATCAGTGAAGGGGAGCTAGTCGATGAAGGGGAGAGGGATTGCGTCGAGGCTATGATGCGCATCACGACCACCTTGAATGCAGACGATCAAAGGGGGTCCTGTCTTTGGCGTATTTATGGAAGGCTCAGATCAGAGAGTCCCCTGACGGCTGTCATTTTGAGATTCATTGTGAAGCAGGCCGGGGTCTCCGTTCACATCGACTGTTCCTCTTTTACAATAGGGAGGATGCAGGGAACGGTGATTGATCATGATGGAGAGGAGGAGGACGGACGTTTCTTTTACTTATATGTAGATTATTCAGAAATTAGGGCGTATGTTGCAGTGGGGAATATAAGGGAGAGTGGTGAAAGGGCTGAGAGAATGGGCGCTGGTCGTCTTGTTTGTGCTCTCTGTCACCTGGCCTTGTACATTGCCTTCAAGAACGGAGGGCGACCGTACGCAAAGAATGACGCCCTCAACAGACGGCGTTTCGAAGAAATACTTGGGCAAGCAGAGGAAGAGAAGAAAAGGAAGGGAAAATTACATTTTTTGGTGTATGAGGCATTGGACAAGAACGATGAGAGGGCCAAGGAGATGTATTTGATATCCACAATCCCTCAAATGATCGCCCATTTTGGATTGAACTCTAGAGGGACATCCGATCATCGCCGAAGATTTCCTCTCCTCTTCGAATATTACGAGCGTCATGTGATGACTATTC
This sequence comes from Hetaerina americana, assembly GCF_022747635.1. NCBI lineage: Eukaryota > Metazoa > Arthropoda > Insecta > Odonata > Calopterygidae > Hetaerina > Hetaerina americana. Next base: position 216,928 of record NW_027286304.1, read on the forward strand.
TCGAGTCAACAGTGCCTTCTCTTCGCTCTCGTTCCTAATTAATGAATTTCCGAATTAATTTCCTTGTACTTTGGTTTATTGACTCGAGTAAAAAATGAATAAATTTAAATTTTTGAACCAATTAATTGTAGGAATTCAATTAAGTTGTTGCATATGTAATGGAAAATTCCTTTTATTTCTTATAGTGACTCTTTGCCTTGATGTCAATCTCAATTTCAACATTTTCATTGAACTTTAGTGGCGAATATATGACTCCTGAAGTTTAAATATACTTTTGCCTTGTGAGTGCAGCATATTATATCCTAATGGGAAAACAAAATATACGGGGGGTGCAGCAGCAAACAAAATATACGGGGGCTGACAATTTTTTCATCGCCAACTTATCATGTAAAATAGTAATTGCCTAAGCTATTGAGCTAAATTCCCCCCCCCAAGCCATTTCTTCCTGTTAGGGAATAAGAAAAAGTCGCAGGCAGCCAGATCGGGAGAATACGGGGGGTGTACGGCAGCAATTCATGAAGTAGTTCATGCAGTTTGGTGGTGACAACTCCGGATGAATGTGCTGGTGCTTTATCGTGGTGAAAAAGCACCTTCTTTTTCCCGAAATGTGGCCATGGTTCATTCAATTGTTTGTCAAAGTGGTCTAATAACTCACTGTAGTATTTCCAAGTGATCCTTCTTCCTTTTTCTAAAAAAATCCATGAAGGATGACGCCATTTGCATCCCAAAAAACCATCGCCATGACCTTTCCGGCCGATCGGACCATCTTTGGAGCAGATTCACCGGGAGAAATCCATTGTTTTGACTGTTGCTTAGTTTCTGGTGTGTAATGATGAATCCAGGTTACATCAACAGTGATAACTCGACACAAAAGCACCCTCAGATCTCACTTAAATTGCTGCAAACACTGCTTTGAAGTTGACAGCCGGATCAGCTTGTTGTCTACCATGAATGATTAAGGCACCCATTGGGCCGACAATTTTCTCATTTTGCCAACTTATCATGTAATAAAATATTAATTGTCGTTCCGGTCGACACACCCCCTACGGCCTCTGCTACTTCACGCACATTTTGGTCTGTCGATCAGCGAGAATCATGGAGTAGAAGACTCTTTGAATGATTTCCTCGGTATAACCACGTCTGGCGTCCTGGTCGCTCCTCATCAAAAACAGATGTTAGCCCACGTTTAAATTCGTTGAAACAATATCTAACTGTGGTCATAGATGGCAAAGTGAAGTGTCCCCATCGTACAGCATCCAACTTTGCTTTCATCTCGTCGCATTTCTTCCCATCCGAAAACAAAACAAAAAGTGAAATACCAAATGATACTGCTCTTTTTTCATCTTCAAGTGGAAATCACGAAAAACGAGTCACACTCGAATGTCAGCCCAATCCAAACTAACCTTTGAATCAGTCTGAAATTTGTTCCACCATTGTTTGATAGATGGCAGCACATGACGATAACATAAACTTCCCTCGGGAAAACGCCCTTTCTCATCAAACACAGGTACTTATTCAACTGCTCTCGTGCTTTCTGGTCAGTACCCTTGTACACACACACACATAAACAAACAAACAAGGCAGGATGGAGAAAGAGAGCGACCTTGATTGAAATATTTTTGCGCGCAATTAATAAAACAAAGCCATTTTCTTATGTTTACAATTTTTTATTCACTCACTTGCTTAATGTCAATAGGTCACATCGCGCATATACTCTCAATCTTAAACTGGGAGCAAATTTAACAGTATAATCATGGAAATAGTCTATGAGAAGTCTTTCGCTCTGAAAGAAACACAAAACCAATTACTCTAGCCGATGGGGAGTCCAAACGTCACTGGATGCAAGTGCAATCTTCGTAACTGGAGAGAGACGAAACCGTGGCACTCTTCGGAATAAAAATGGTACATTCTCTCCAGCATGCTCCTCTCTCTCTCTCTCACTCTCCAAACTAGAACTACCGTACGGGTACACCAAATCAAAACCGCGGAACATACACACGAGATAAATGTTCGATAACTGTTGACAGACGAGGACAAGATCCCCGTTCAGCCGCGGACTACAAAACAAACACGCCACGCACTCAACTCGGAGATAGAACCGACGAATGAACGACTTGTGCGAAGCAAAAAAATGTAAGTTTCTCAAACATCCAAGTCACTCGAGAGTCGAGAGAAATGACGACATGACACCAATTAATTACACAAACTTGTCGTTAAAGATTTGTTGAAGCGACAGTGACGAATGCCCAATTTATTTCAAACTCCTAACGTCAATGCCGCAAAACACGGGAACACACTTCAACCCCATGTAATTTCGGATCTAATCGTCCACAGCTGAACATTTCCATTACCTTAACACTCGACATTTCACAGTTATAAACTTGCACCACTCTGGCTGACTTTGTTACATTCCCGACGCTTAGCAACAGATATCACCGCTTAAAATGATGAACACAACACAGTATTCCAAAATAAAACATCGAGAGAAAGAGAGAGATAACAATGTGGGAACAGGGGGACTCCCACAATCTCTGTGCCGAGTTCCAATCAAGCAGAAAAGTACGGAACGACCGAGAACCGCAGCTAAAAATAAACTCCATCCATCCATCACACAGGGGATTTAAAATCCCGGGTACGGCACAAGGAAAGAGGTTTCTCCTGGTCGGACAAAACTTGGCAAGTCTTCGCAGACGTCACCCCCTTCCGTGGGCGATACCACGGTTACAAATTATGGAATTTCGGCCCTTCGAAGAGATGCTGCCCATCCACGAAGCGGAGGCACTACAGCTGCCATTATGACAGCAAATCAATCATCAGTTCTGTTCCCAATTGGAACTAATATTGTTATTTTTACAGGCAATACTTCAGTTATGTGTTCTCTTATAAAAGGGGAAAGGTATTTTGTTCAATCCTGATGTTAAATCTCTCGTGTATTTCATAAATGAAAGAAATGTCTGCCCAATGCCAACTCGGCCGTCGCTATGTCGGAGGTGGGGTGACAGAATTCAAGGCGAGGTCATCAGATCTCTCTTTTCCTTAAAAACCTATCACAAGCAAACTCATTGATGATTATAATAATAAAAATGATAATAATAATATTGGGATCAATAGAAACCATTTGCGAAACACCAACAAGTCTCCCAACAAGTTGTTTCAGAGAGAGACTAGGATGGCTCTTTAAAATACTCGCAATCATCCCCTACCACAACGGCAAAACATATCGACACCCATTCCCTGAACGACAAACATCTAAATCCCACAATTTTAATATAACAGTTCGCCAGCCCTCCACGCAAACGCAAGAGAAACTCAGAACAAAACAAAAAACGCAAAATCTCCCAGACTGAGCCTCTCCGACAAGAACACATCCCAACAAGGAACACACACCCCTGCCATACTCCTGCTTGCCAGCATACCCAATAAATACCCTCCCGCAATGTTGAACTTCATAGCCCATTAAGCATCGGAGGGCCGTGCAGATTTGTAAAGAAATAAGAGTTTTCCAAACAAAAATTAAATCTGACAAATCACGAGAGATGTACGGGGGGGGGGGGGGGACATTGTATTATCACTGCGTTGCGTAAAACTGAGCTGGTAATTCTTTTCCAGAGTTCTCTTGCAGATTAAGACAAGCGCAATGTTTGTTTAAAAGATGGGAGGGGAATTGATTTAAAAAATACTATTAACCTTTGAATTTTGTACTGCGCAGAGAGATATCTTTTTAGAGCGGACCACGGCATCAATTTTAGTCGTTGCAGAATCCTTTAAACATCCACAAAGGCGCAAACGACAAGAAACAATCCTAAACACCCGTCCGTTGTTGCAGAGAAACAAAATATTTGGCCAAAAACAACAACTGCGTCGCGCAGATTACAAACAAGCCTTAAAATATGTACAAAGGTCAAGAGAGATACAGAGAAACTCTGGAATGCGCAAAGGAGTCAACAGATGTATGCAATCGGGTTTGATATTCTTGTTTGAGAACGCAATAGTGCACTTTTGCGTGTTTCTGTACTGTGGGGTGGGTGGGGTAGGGGTTTCCTGTACCTTGCGTCATCCCTCGCGCAAGCAGCGCATCCATCTTAGTGTTGTTTCCTCAAATATTAAGACTCTCCCCCAATCAACTTTGTCGATGGCTTGCGCACGCAACCGAATGTTCATTCATGCCTCCTCTCCATTTCCCGCAAAGATCTCAACTGGGAGTATAGAGAGAATGCAATTGCTCACACACACACACTCGCACAAGATACACAACACACGCACAGCTTCCTCACGCAACGCAGATGAGCGTGGGGCATTCCGAAGTCTTTTCTCCTATCCCGCCTATCAACTGGCGGACAGTGGATTGTCTTCGCCCTCGGCCGATTCGTCTCCCGTCGCCTCGGCTACCTTGCGCTTCTTCAAGATGGTCTCCTCAGCTTCCACCGCGTCCGCAGGCGGCCTCTTCTTACTCCCCTTCGGAGAACCCTTGCCCACGCCACCCTTGTGTCCATTCGACACCCCTTTCTCTTCCTCCTCTGCCTTTTCATCCAATTCCTCCTCCTCCTCTTCCTTCTCCTCTTCATCCTCGTCATTTTCCTCCTCCGACATTTCCTCTTCATCGTCCTCCGCAACCACAGGCGGTGGGCTGGGCGGCGGAGTCAGCAACACAATCCCATGATCCTCCTCTTCCTCCTGAAAAGCAGATTACATCTCAAAACACATACCAGGTCTGTCAAAGAAAAGGAACGCGAATTTTCCAATTTTCGCAAGTTACAAGCAAGGGGGAGTAGCCTGAAAACAACAGGAATTTGGACTGGGGAGGGGAGGGAGAGTATTTCGCAAGTTATAAACAAGGGGGAGTAGCCTGAAAACAACAGGAATTTGGACTGGGGAGGGGAGGGAGAGTATTTCGCAAGTTATAAACAAGGGGGAGTAGCCTGAAAACAACAGGAATTTGGACTGGGGAGGGGAGGGAGAGTATTTCGCAAGTTATAAACAAGGGGGAGTAGCCTGAAAACAACAGGAATTTGGACTGAGGAGGGGAGGGAGAGTATTTCGCAAGTTATAAACAAGGGGGAGTAGCCTGAAAACAACAGGAATTTGGACTGCGGAGGGGAGGGAGAGTATTTCGCAAGTTATAAACAAGGGGGAGTAGCCTGAAAACAACAGGAATTTGGACTGAGGAGGGGAGGGAGAGTATTTCGCAAGTTATAAACAAGGGGGAGTAGCCTGAAAACAACAGGAATTTGGACTGGGGAGGGGAGGGAGAGTATTTCGCAAGTTATAAACAAGGGGGAGTAGCCTGAAAACAACAGGAATTTGGACTGGGGAGGGGAGGGAGAGTATTTCGCAAGTTATAAACAAGGGGGAGTAGCCTGAAAGTAACAGGAATTTGGACTGCGAAGGGGAGGGAGAGTATTTCGCAAGTTATAAACAAGGGGGAGTAGCCTGAAAACAACAGGAATTTGGACTGGGGAGGGGAGGGAGAGTCCCGCAAGTTATAAACAAGGGGGAGTAGCCTGAAAGTAACAGGAATTTGGACTGCGAAGGGGAGGGAGAGTATTTCGCAAGTTATAAACAAGGGGGAGTAGCCTGAAAACAACAGGAATTTGGACTGGGGAGGGGAGGGAGAGTCCCGCAAGTTATAAACAAGGGGGAGTAGCCTGAAAACAACAGGAATTTGCACTGCGGAGGGGAGGGAGAGTAGGGTAAGCCTTTATTCAGCCGGTCTAACATCAGACTCATGCTTCCTGCGTCAGTATACTCAACACTGTCGCTGTGACTGAATCTGTCCATCCGTGAGAGCTGTTTCAGTAAAACAACTTTATAAATTCCTCTGAAAACGTGATGGCAGATTATCAAGAGCAACGCGCTGCAGTCAAATTTTGTTTCCTGTCGGGGAGATCAGCTTTGGAAACTATTGTAATGCTCAATACTGCTAATGGGGAAGCTGCTCTAAGCAAAACCAGAGTCTAACAGAGTGGTTTACACCTTTTAAAAAAGGTTAAATGTCAATTGAAGACCAACCCCGCTCAGGCCACCCTTCAACCAGTCTTGTCTTTTTTTTCAAACAATCCTTGTATCTTAACAGGTTTACTTTCAAACAAAAAATACAACGTCGAACTCTGCTTCAATCAATGATGTGTGCACACCCAAAATCTCCGCCAAAAAGATGAAAAACAGCCCAAAACTAACGTCACAACCTCATTGGCAATCTCCCTGACAGATAACCCACGGTTCGGATGCACTCAATCATTCACAATGCTGATGTGAGCATCATTTGTTTACGTTAATGCTTGTCTGCTTCTCCGTTATACATCGGTCCAACGGTTTGCCCAGAGTAGAAGCGGCTGTACCAACAAATACACCGTAGATTCACTACCGAATGCCTCTTTTAATCATTGTAATATTTCATAAACTCACTTTTCCTGAGGTTAAATCAGACAATATTGAATGGAAACGTGCATCGCTGATATATAACACCTTGGTGAGGGTGAAAGAAAGAGAAAAAACAACTTTGCACTTCCACACACTTTTTTTTTAATATAACACGACCATGGTTTCGATGCTGCGCATCATCTTCAGGTGGTAAATTAAAAAAAAAATTAAAAAAAATTTTTAATTTTTTTTTTAATAAAATAAAAAAAATTAAAAAAAATAAAAAAAATTAAAAAAAATAAAAAAAATTAAAATTTTTTCTCTTTCTTTTACCCTCACCATGAAAGAATTCCACCAAGTTAAGCCTGAAACTGTTAGATTCATATAACACCTTAATTCTCACGGTAATAACATAATAATTTGCATACAGGAAGCATGTGGGATAATCTCCGGCAAGAATTGGCATTGCGCTGAAACAAGACGAGATAAAGCCACAAGCAAGGTGGCGTTTTACCTCTCACAAACAACCCTAGAGGGCGACACCCTACAGATTGTGATCCATGAAGGGGTTTAGCGCTTAGAAAGAAAGACCCCAGTCTCACCTATTTCTTAACCAAACATTGTATCTTAATGGTTATACTTTTAAACATTATATATATTCAAGTTCCGGTGAGATAGAATGGCATAGATGATCCATAACAAGGGATAAATGACATATTACCGCATTTACGTGCATTTGGAATGGAGATTTAACCCTCTTAGTGCGGTGGGGATTCCAGGGGTACTTAATGAGAAGTGCAAAGTGTAATTTAAGAAAATGTATCACCTTAGGAAAAAAAACATTATGAAGTTATTTGTTTAGATATCCATATGCAGTTTATTTTATTTTAAAATATAATATTGTAGTTAATAATAATGTAATACATTTACATCATCTGAAAAATAAATGTAATTACTACAGTATCATAAAATTTGAAGAATATTTTTTCAGCAATAATATTTCGATTTTTAGACGCAAAACTAATATTTTTTAAAAAAACATTTTTCAATTGAACTACAATATTTAAATATAATAAAGAATCAAAAAGACATGTAGAAAATATTATAAATAAATAAAGAAAATCCAGTGAATTGCAATTTTTTTTGTCAGCCTCTGCATAGTTCGATTTTGTTGAAAAGGCTGATCTCACTGTGTCAAATTGGGACTTTTCCCCTTTCCTTGAGACTGCGGCAATGTGCTTATAATCTAAAGGAAGGAAAAAACTAAGTTCTAACTCACAGAGAACTGCTGACAATGTAATCCAATACACAGGGCGCAATTAATTAGATAGGACATGGCAAGAGAAACCAAAATGATTACAAAGCGGTGCTCTCATTTCCATCCTCTCAACAAAGTCTGAATAAGCAGTTATATATCAACACCACGACACCACAACACATTCAAGAGATTACAGATGAACACAGATTAGTAGCCTTTCAATGGCTTTTCATTGAGGAAAGACCACTCAGAAAAAAAACGAGCAAACAATTAGGCAGAGCTTCCCGACATGTACAAAACTGAACGAAAAATTATGGTAAGAATTATGCTTTTTTAAAAGCATTTCAAATTGCTAATAAAAAATTTAAAAAATAGTTAGGTAATTCTATGGAATTCAACCTATCGATAGCACAAAAACCATTAATTATTAAAGAAAAAACAATAAGTTACAACGATTTAAACAAAAGCCTACGCAAGAGCAGATATATCGGCCCGCCGCACTTTTTGTCAGGGATACAAAAGCCGATATATTGGCCCGCCACACTAAGAGGGTTAAAATATCATTTTTGCTTATTGAAAGAGGAATTCCTTTCTTTACAAATTGAAGCGAAGATCAAATAAATGAATCAAAGTCCGAGAGCAAAAGCCTCCCTGACTAGAGTCCACTGTCCCCTCATTATTAATTCTCCCTTCCTCCCACAACTTATGATTGACGCAAAATATATATACAATGAATCCCACACATGGGTTGCGCAACGCAATAAACATTGGCCCATACAAACCTTTCCCTCCTCGCTCTCCGCTTTCTCCTTCTCGTCAGCCTTCCCCTCTGCCTTCTCCTTGTCGACAGCATCAGCCTTGTTGCCTTGCGCCGCAACCTCCACTTCCTTTGCGTCACCCTCCTTCTTGCCTTCCCCTTTGTCCCACAGCTCCTCTCGGAATGTCACCAAGATTGCCGTCATGTTGTCGCAGCCAGTCCCGTCCCCGCACGTGTTGGGCGCAAGACAGGCGTCGAACATCTGTAAACAAGGAGAGCACTGTAGATTCCATACATTGCGTTGTTTATATATGACGTGTCCTAGACTGGTTCATGCGTGAATATTCAACAAATGTCCAGGGAAATAAGCAAGTTCTTATCATTAATCAAACGACCAGTTTGTGTCAATTGAATTCACAACATTTTCATCCCAAATCCCGATGAAATTTCCCGTTTTTTTCCAAAATATGCGAAACCCAATTGTTGAACAATTTCATTTTCCATTCAAATCCCCCGTCTTCAAGAAATTGGACCTATTGCCAGGGCCATGTATTTACATTTCTCATGTAGTACTACATACAAGAAGGAATCTGGGCAGTTGAATAAGTACCTGTGTTTGATGACAAAGGGCGTTTTCCTGAGGGAAGTTTATGCTATCATCGTGTCCTGCCATCTATCAAATGATGGTGTAACTAATTTCAGACTGATTCAAAGGTTAGTTTGGATTTGGGAGCCAGTACGTAAGTAAGACTTGTTTTTTTGTGATTTTTGCTAAGATGGAAAAGAGAGCAGTATCGGTCGGTGATTCTCTTTTTGTTTTGTTTTGGATGGGAAGAAATGCAAGGAGATGAAAGCAAAGTTGGATGCTGTTGGATGGGGACACTTCACTTTGCCATCTATGACCACAGTTAGATATTGGTTCGACGAATTTAAACGTGGGCGAACATCTGTTTTTGATGAGGAGCGACCAGGACGCCAGACGGCATACGTGGTCACCATTCAGGAAATCATTCAAAAAGTCTACTCCATGATTCTCGCTGATTGACGGACGAAAGTGCGGGAAGTAGCAGAGGCCATGGGAGGTGTGTCGACCGGAATGGCAATTAATATTTTATTACATAATAAGTTGGCAAAATGAGAAAATTGTCGGCCCGATGGGTGCCGCGGCGATTTCTCACGGTGGACAACAAGCTGAAGGTGTAGATCCCATATTTATGGACAACATAATAACAGGTGATGAGACTCAGGTATTAGGTTTAAATTACCACAAAACACCCCTCAAAGGCAAACATTTTGGGACAAAGGACGGGATCAAAGTAGCTTGCACTGGGGCATTAAAGAACATTCCTTTTTTGGGAAAACAGCAATCCCCTCCCGTTTGGTTACTAAGTGAAGCAAACAGAAATCGCGAGGGTTAGATTCCTTTAAATACTTGGGTGTAACAATTTACTCACAAACAGACTACTCTCTATATACAAGAAATAAGCGGCCGTGCCGATAAACAATTGGGATTTGTAAAAAAGAGTTCTGGGAAATTGCGATGAAGAAGTGAGGGAACAATGCTTTCTCGCCCTAGTCAGGCCCCACCTAGAGTATGCTGCCAGTGTATGGGATCCTTAAGAGATAAATTCGATTCAGGAATTAGATCGAGTTCAGCAGATAAGGGAGGCTAGATTTTCCAAAAAGATTGTTTTAACGCAGTAGCACGCAGTAGCGTGACTACTTAGTGAGAATATTTAGGCTGGGATTCCCTTTACACAGCGGTGTTTAGAATATAGATTAAACTTATTAAATACACTTAGAAGGCGGGTCCTTTTCCGATGACATCAAGAACATAATACTGACCCCAACACTTTACGGTTGCAGGGAACATGAACATAAGATTAGAGAGATGATAGACTGGAAGGCTGACAGTTATAAAATGTAATTTTTTCATAGCGCAATGAGGGACTAGAATGGTTCTAATCGAAATCCCCCAGGAGTCAGCTCAACACAATAGATTCCCTTACACAGCAGTGTTTACAATATAGATTAGACTTTTCGAAAACATTTAAAGATGCATCCTTTTCCGATGACATCAAGGACATAATACGAACCCCAACGTATTACGGGCGGAGGGACAACGAAAATAAGATTAGAGAGATAGACCGGAAGGCTGACAGGTTTAAAATGTCATCTTTTCCAAGAGAAACAAGGGACCAGAATGCTTGTAATCGAAATCCCCCAGGAGTCAGCTCAACACAATAAGTATTAACCTAATTACAAGGTAGGTACCGCACATGGTTATACTAGTATGTTTATATATATTTTTTTGCAGGTTCCCCTCACCTTTCCCCATCCATTTGAAAAACCCTAACCCCCTCATCCCTTACCCTTTCCTCCTGGTGCTGCACCCCCCCTGCCACACACCTTTTTGGTGGCTTGCAGGGTATTGATGTAGATGTATTTGCAGCTATCGCTTCCAGGAGTGACATTTTCCTAGGATTTGTAGTCCCTATCGTTTCTATTTAAATTGATACTTAAAGTGATGGATTTGAAGTTGCTAACTTTAGTATTTATGTCAATATTTATTGCATCAGCGCGACACAATAAGTATTAACCTAATTACAAGGTAGGGACTGCACATAATTTTCATTCAAATTTGACTAATTTATCCTTCTAGGACATATTTTCAGCATGATTCCAACAAAATTTCGATTAATTTAACCTTTAGGAGCAAAGTTAAACATGGTTTCCACGCAACTAGGACAAATTAAACCTTTTACAAGACAACAGCGCACAATTTTCACACACTTTGGATTAATATGACCTTTCACAACATATTTGAGGCGTGATTAAGACACATTCTCCATAAATCACACCTTTTAAACAAAGCATCACACTGTTTCCACGCAATGAGGACAATTTAAAACCTTACATGCAATTCCCAGCGCAACTTATCAAACGTGAGTATCATTTACTGATCTCAGCAGGTTGAAAACGAGGATAGACCAGCCAGAAAAACATGTACACGCAACGCACACTTGGCAGGGAGGGTTGAATCATGAAATGAATGAGCACAAAATCCAAAATGGTCAGTTTAAAGAACGCCTTTGACAGTCAACGGGGTGTCAACATACTACCGACAGCTGTCGACACGGCACCAGTCACTCACCTCTCCGCAAATTTCCGACAGCTTCGCTCCAACAGTCGCCTTGCGTCTCTCCTGGAGCTCGGATGGCGAATCACCTATGGGTGAGACAATTACAATTAATACGCAACCATACGCAACAAGAGAAGGCCACTCAATCCACCACATGCTCCTTTGTTTGCGTCGTCCCAATCGATACAAACCATACGCAATGACCGGCACAATCTGGCGGCCACGAATCAGACTATAGAGCCCCACTTATTATCTAGACGGTAGTTACCAATGAGACCCATTAATGAGCCGTCTTTGCGCTTGGCGTATTGTAGAGCTGTTGCGTATGGTATGCCAGTTATGGGTTACTTTCTGTCATCCTTAAGTTTACACGGTTTGTCGTTAAAAATATATATGGAAAACCAAATCACAGAGCAACAAAGTAAAACATCAAGTTTTCTTGGTAAGTGCGGTGTTGAAAGTTGCCTTGAGAGATTAATAATTGAAATATTGTTAGCTGTTTGTACAGTGATATGAACACAGTTGTATAAACACCCGTGTTTGACTTCAAATGGCGTTTTCCTGAGGGAAGTTTATGTTACCATCATGTGCTGCCATCTATCAAACGACAGTGAAACTAATTTCAGACTGATTTAAAAAGGATAGTTTGGATTTGACAACCATTTGAGTGTAAGACGTGTTTTTCGTGATTTTCACTTGAAGATGGAAAAAGAGAGCATCAGTATCTTTCGGTAATTCGCTATTTTTGTTTTGTTTTTGGATTGGAAGAAATGCGAGGAGATGGAAGCAAAGTTGGATGCTGTTGGATGGGGACACTTCACTTCGTGCCATCTATGACCACGGTTAGATATTGGCTCGACGAATTTCGACGGCGGACATCTGTTCTTGATGAGGAGCGACCAGGATGGCAGGGAGGCGTGGTTATACCGAGGAAATCATTCAAAAAGTCCACGCCATTATCCTCGCTGATTGACAAATGAAATTGCGTGAAGTAGCAGAGGCCGTGGGAGGTGTGTCGACCGGAACAGCAATTAATATTTTATTACATGATAAGTTGGCTGAATAAAAAAATTGTTGCCCCGATGGGTGCCGCCATTGCTCACGGTGGAAAACAAGCTGATCCCGGAGTTGTCACCACCAAACGGTATGAACTACGGTATGAATTGCTGCCGCACCCCCCGTATTCCCCTGATCTGGCTGCCTGCGACCTTTTCTTATTCCCTATAATGAAGAAATGGCTCGCGGGGAAAGAATTGAGCTCAAACTCGGAAGTTATCGCCGAGACAGAGGAGTATTTTGGAGAGAGTTCAACAAATCCTATTTTTTGGAGGGTTAAAAACATTGGCCGGAACATTTGGAGAAGTGTATCTTTCTAATAAAGGGGACTATTATTAAAATTAAACATTTTTTCCCGTAAAAATGGTTTCTTCATTCCAAACACGGGTACTTATTGAACCGCCCTCGTAAGCCAAACTGCTGACTTAAGAGGAGGACTTCCAAGGACAGTCCTTCATCAAACAGTGGAAATGAAAAGAAGCAGAAGAAGATGGAATATATAAGAAGAAGGCATAGTCTACTATGAATAGTAGAGAGTACTTTGAAGAAGGAAGGACACCAAAACCATAGATGCTGTGTAAAAGTAAAATGAACGTACCTACAGTCTTGAAGCAATGAAAACGACATATCCGAGACCGTAAACCTAATTATTTATTATTATTTTCTCCCAACAATCAGGTCTCTTTAATCTAAAAATAGCTTCCACCTAAAAATCAGACAAAGTCAACTGCTGTGTAATTCTGGACAAGGACCCGTACCAATCAAAATATGACCCAACCTATTGAAATTGGCCCGAAGACTAACGTGTCCAAAAACCCTCTCAACCGCATGATTCGGGAAACAAAGGCAACGACAGCTGGTTGCTCACATCTAACGGAAAAATCTCCTTGCTTCAAACTCCATGTTTCCAACCCCACCCTTCCCACAAGACTGTACAGCCTTCCCAAAATCCACAAAATTAACCGCCCCATGCGTCCCATTGTCTCAGCTGTAAACTCCCCCACCTACGTCCTATCACTATGGTTTCCCCAAGAGTTTCCGTATCTCGATTACCAAAACAACCCCTGCATCAGAAACACTTCTGACTTCAACAATAAAATTAAAAACAATTAATGCGGAGGAAATAGGTGCAAATTCCGATATTATGGATTGATTCCACAAAAATAAGCCAACCCCTTTCCTAAGGAGAAATTTCTAATAGCTTTTTACAATACGAACAACTTAAAATCATTCTCTAACACTACAAAAGACAAAGTATGTACACAAAATAAAAGTGGCATTTATGAGTTAACTTTTAAGGACTGTACTGCTATCTACACACGAGGCCAAACGGGGAGATCATTAAAAACACGAGTGGAGGAACACAAACGCTGCTTCAGAAACTGTGACCTCAAGCAATCACACTTCGCCAAGCATCACCCGTGGGAAGAAGACCATGGGTGTGATTTCAACCTGGAACTCTTACACAAGATGGACAAAGGAATGAGGATGGACAAGTGGGAAGAGCTGGAAATCAGGAACGATTTGAAAACGAGTCATTTGGTTGACGATTTATGGTTTGAATACCCCTCCTCAATCCTGGAAGTACCCCTTTCCCTCACGGAAAGACCCAACAAACCGCCCACCCCACTGTGAACACACCAATCACCTTTCCTGATGCTTAATACCCCTCTACACCCCTCCCCATCAACGCCAATCGCAACCTCACTTTCTTTTTCCCTTCCTTCTCGCCTTCTCCCCCCTCTCCCTCACCCTCCCCTCCTCTCCCTCATGATTGGTATATAAATGCACTGCGTCTTGATTAATTTGTATCTGATGATGACGCCTGAGCATTGAAACTGGTCGTACGTGAATAGAAGACAGTGGAAAGATACACTGTATTCTTCATTTAATTAACATGAATTTCCACAAAGTTGAGCTGGGAACATAGGAATTTTCAAAAGATCAACTTGAAAGACACCGAAATACTTGTTTCTGTCGACGTATTATCTACTCTTCCCTACTGTTCCTATCCCCGAAACGTAAAAGTTCCTTGAAGAATGCCTTTCATCTAAACCAATCTCGAAAGAAAACCATAAATAAATACGCCGTTTCAACAAACTTAATCATGAACCAAAATTCCTTCACCTTCAATAACAACTTCTACAAACAAAATTCAGGCACTAACACGGGCGCCTCTCTCTCCCCCTTCCTAGCCAACTTATTTATATCCAATTTCAAGCAACAGTCCCCAAGCGAATTTGAATATTTCCCCATAACCAAGTGTACGGTCTCATGCATCCCGTTTTCATCATCTATGCCAACTTAACTTAGTAAAATAAAGTTTTTAATAGCCTCAGATCAAATATTAATTGTACAGGGTTGTACTTATGAGTGTTTGAGGAATTATTTGAGGATACTATACCATTTTTTTGATACTGGCATTCCCATGGAAGATAAGACGCTACTTGAATGTCATGGACACCTCCAAGATGCATGACAACAATAATATCTTAAGGATAAAAACATTTTCGGGGAGAAACACCTAAAAAAGACAGTCTCAGAGCGTTCTGGGAAAGGTTTGCTAAATTGCAAACATAACTGCATCTGAAATATTATGAATATTGACAACATCCTCAATCCCTCAGAAATTACACCTCCATATCGAGAGATACATCTCAAAGAATTGATGCATTTCAAATCTACAGGGTCTGTGAAATAAGTCTGGTGACAGGGTCTGGAGTGTCTTGGAGTTCAGTTCAGAGGATTCTAGGGCAGATCTTTGGCACACAGGCGACTGGTTCTTCCAACATGACAACATGCCAGCTCATACCGCCCTCTCCGTGATGCAGTTTTGGACAAAAAAACCAAATGCCATTGATTGTCCACCCTCCTCCATTTCCTCACCGTATTTAGAGCTCCCTGTGACTTCTTTTTATTCCCCAGACTCAAATGGGACATGAAAGGAAAGCGTCCTGTGACCTCTTTCTATTCCCTATACTCAAATGGGACATGAAAGGAACGCGTCCTGTGAATTCTTTTTGTTTTTCAGAATCAAAAGGGACATGAGAGGAAAGCATCCTGTGACTTCCTTTCGTTCCCTAGACTCAAAAAAGGGACATGAAAGGAAAGCATCCTGTGACTTCTTTTCGTTCCCCAGACTCAAAAGGGACATGAAAGGAAACCATCCTGTGACTTCATTGCATTCCCTAGACTCATACCGCCCTCTCCGTGATGCAGTTTTCGACAAATAACAGCATGGCATCGATTGTATATATACATTACTACAACTATACATTTCCCAAATAAAAAATTACAATCAATTGAAACATTACCTAACGGCAATCCTTTGAAGAGACGTTCTCGGACAAAGTCAATCACATCTTGTGACGTCATCGAGTTCCAGATTCCATCACAAGCAAGGACCATGAACTCATCCTCATCCTTGCGCAGCTGAACCCGGCGCACATCAGGCAGGGCGCTGATCATCTGCTTCCGTGCACCCAGCTCAGTTCCCTGCTTGTATGCATGGTCACCTGCAAATGGAGGAAATGACATCACTGAACGTACCTCAGACAATGGAGATAATCCTAAAAAAACCAACCACACACGCAAACCACGGTTGCTACCGGAAAACAACAGTCATTCAACAATAAATTCAACCCACACATATATTTAAGTATTACAATTATGATGATGGCCTCATTTAAATCTATCGGCATGACGATTTTATTCACTAAACCTAAAAGCAGACTCCGTTTAACGACATTCAAAACTAAATTCTACGATAAAAAATACTAGCGGAACAGAACCGCCTTGCCAATTTATGATAAGGAGAATTAAGCAAAAACCTGGTCGAAAACTTCAGAAACATGGGGGCGCTCTCAAAAGTACAAGGCCTGACCTAATGATGGCAGTATTCAATTGAAAAATATTACTGTATTAGAAAGTAAGCAATCTATAAAGCATATCCTCTAAGTTTGAATATGCCATGTTGTTAAGTATTTGATTGGCATCCACCAACAGTGAACGATTTCAGTTAATTTGTGAAAATGCAATGAGAAAATCGGACATCGTTACATGTGATACAATACTAGTTTTATTAATTTGAAAGGCCTCAAAGCCCCCAAACCAATATACCAAAGCTAAACATGATTATTCTACTCTTCTGGAAGTGAGTCTGCTCCTCCTTCATTTATACAACAGTAAAATATAATACAATTGGACAGCAGAGTTAACGAATGAGGGCACAGTACGAGCTGTCAAAGACGAGAACATTGCTATTGGGGTCGACCAAATGAGGTGTGACGACTCATAGAAACGGTGAAGATAATCCACAAAGTGATACTGGATGATCGTCGACTGAAAGTTCACGAGATAGCAGACATGTTAGGCATTTCAAAAAGTGCGGTACATCGCATATTGAATGAAAATTATGGACATGAGAAAGCCGTGTGCAAGACGGGTGCCACGTTTGCTCACACTCGAGCGAAACCAGTGTCGTGAAGATGTTTCAATCTAGTGTTTAGCAAAGTTTCACAGCGGCAAAACAGAATTTTTAAGCAGTTTCATAACCATGGATGAAACATGGGTACATTACTTCACACCTGAGACGAAAGTACAATCAAAACAATGGATTCAAAAGGGAGAACTGGCTCCAAAGAAGGCGAAGACACTTTCATCAGTTGGCAAGGTCATGGCGTCAATTTTCTGGGATGTGCGTGGAATAATTTTCATTAACTGACTTGAGAAAGGAAAAACTATCAACAGCGAGTATTATGCAAACTTATTGCAATGTTTGAGTGAAGAAATCAAGCAAAATTAGCCGCAAACGGCTAAGAAGAAAGTGTCGTTTCATTAAGAATTTTCTGTTTGCAAACTTGAAAAAATGGCTCCTTCGTCAAAAATTTTCCGACCGTCAAGAAGTGATGTCCGCAGTTTACGGCTATTTTGAGGAGCGAGACAGTTCTTATTATAAATAAAAGTGTATTGAACTCATTGAACATTGCTGGGAAAAGTGTATATAGAGCTAAAAGGTGATTATGTTAATTAATGATTAAAAACATTTTTTCCAAAATTTGTGTATTTTCCTGAGGAAAAGATTGCCTTATTAAGTAGCATACACTCCTAAGTCATACCAATCGCAATTTAAATGAATGAATACCCTATCTAGGGATATATACATCAAAAAGTAATCTAGAATTTACCCAGAGAAAGAATTAAATTTGCTGAAAACCCAAAAATCACGTAACACACGCCTTACACTCCAATGGCTGCCAAATCCAAACTAACCTTTTTAAATCAGTCTGAAATTAGTTTCACCATCGTTTGATAGATGGCAGCACACGATGATAACATAAACTTCCCTCAGGAAAAAGCCCTTTGTCATCAAACACAGGTACTTATTGAACCGCCCTTATAATGCAGACAATAAATCTAGAGAGATTTGGAAAATTATTAACGAATCAAAGGGTCGACATCATGTACAAGATCTTCAACTGCAGGACTCCGCTGGTAATGCTATACCAGGTTACTCTAAAATGGCCTCCATTCTAAATGATTTCTACCTATCCCATCAAAATCCCACAGTTTCAGTCAACTCAGCTAATTATTCTCATATTCCTAACTCATGCAATTCATTATATATATTCCCATGTTCAGCCATGGAACTGACCAACGTAATCAATAAATTACCTAACAAATTTAGTCCTGGATTAGATGACATCCCAGGGATAGTCATAAAAAGGTCGTTTAATGCTATAAAGGATCAGCTGCTGTTCTTAATTAATGAATCCCTAAAAGCTGGAATCTTCCCGAGCCCTCTTAAATCAGCAAAAATTGTGCCAATATACAAAGGGAAAGGTTGCAAAATGGCAATGAATTCTTATAGACCAATATCCCTGTTGAACCAGCTGGGGAAAATATTTGAAATAGTTTTTTTATCAACGTCTTGTATCATATCTTGAGACATATAAGCTATTATCCACATCTCAACATGGATTTAGGAAAACAAGGTCCACTACAACAGCCACATATCACATGGTGAATCAAATACTTTCAGGATTGGATAATAGAACTGAAACTCTAGGATTATTTTTCGATTTCAGTAAAGCTTTTGACTTCGTCAATCATCAGTTACTCCTATATAAACTGAAATGCTATGGTATAAGAGGCACGCCCTACAAATGGATTGAATCTTATCTAAGTGAACGGCATCAGTATGTTGAGCTCTCAAGTAATGGCTCCAAATTTGTTTCCCCTGGTAGAGAAGTAACACTGGGTGTTCCCCAGGGTTCTGTACTTGGTCCTATTTTATTTTTAATCTATATCAATGATCTCCCAGACAATCTTAAGTTCATTAAGGGGATAGACCCAATACTGTATGCTGATGATACAAATATCATTGTATCAGCCTCCTCAGTAGACAGCTTGACAGAAAGAGCAGCCGAAGTAGCTCAGTTTTTCAATGCATGGTGTCTTCCTAACTTTCTAAAGCCCAATTTAAATAAGTCCAGCCTGATTTATTTTTCGAATAAAAAGAAAGTTTCATCTGCAATCTCAGTAGATGTAGAAGGTGTGAGCATTCCCCAAAATTCCAGTACCCAATTCCTGGGAGTAATCCTACAGAAAAACATGTCTTGGGAGGAACACATTTTCAAATTACGCAGCAAGTTAAGCTCCCTATGCTTCCTTATTAGAAATATTAGGTATTCTGTAAATTTAGAGGCCCTTCTATCCATTTACTATGGTGAATTTTACTCTCGTGTTACTTTCAGTATCCTCTTCTGGGGTTCCTCTCCCCATGCGGGCATAATCTTCAAAATCCAAAAGAGGATTATACGCATTATGAGCAATGCTCCTTGCGATGCACCATGTAAACCTCTCTTCAAAAGACTTTGTTTATTACCAGTACCTTGCATATATATATTTAATGTCATCTTACATGCAAAGGGTAATATTTCCCATTATAAGTCCAACCACAATTACCATAGTCACTACACAAGGACCTGCAATGACCTGCACCAACCATTTGTCAGGACACACAATACTGCCCATGGGCCCAAAGCAATGGGCTTAAGGTTATTCAATAAACTTCCCCATGAAATCAAATATGAAACAAAAGTACCTGTTTTCAAGAAAAAGCTGTTTAACCTTTTAAAAAATAATATGTTCTATTCTGTAAATGAATACCTTGAATTGTCGCAATGCATCAATTCCGGCTTAAACAATTGATATGTAATTATACTAGTGTATTGGTATGTATATATATATATATATTTATATATTGTATCTCTTCTATTGTGAAATTGTGAAAATTATATTTGACGTGTCCTATATTTGTGTATGTATGAATATGCAACAAATCTCCGGACAAATAAATGTATTATTATTATTATTATTATTATTATAATTGTCAAATGAAGGAAAAACTTTTGACAGTTAATCCAAACTGAACATTTCAAAGACCCCACTGCCAAATGGCGACGAGTACTCTACCTAAGGGACTATTTCTCAAAAAGCAAACAAAATTTCACCTAGAAGAAACAATTAAAAGTGCCTTTTACAGTGGTTCATTCCTTAAGAATAAATTACCTCTCCCATCATCAAATAGGTCTTACTTTGTACGTACAATAGCCAATTGAAATGTAATGAAATAATTGACTTTGTAATTCCACACACTTTATTTTAAAAAACACACACGACCCAGGTTTCGACGTTGTACATCATCATCAGGTGATCCTCATAGAAGCAGCACGCTGTAGATACCTTCTGATTGAGGGAAGGGGGGCGTTGGTCAGAGTGGGAGGGAGGTTGGAGGGGTCAAAAGGTTACAATGTATAGCTGGGAAGAAAAGAGAATTACATTTTTGACTTAGGAGAGCCTGACCTAAATTTCGTAGGCAAGATCATCTTTCACTGAATGTGTCTTTTACAGTGGTTCATGCCTTTAAGAACCTGATCTCTCCACAGACTTAAGACGACAAAGTCCCCAAATACGAGAGGAATGGAGAGTACGAATTAAAGTACTCAGAACGCAACACAAAGTACATCGGTCAAACAGAACAAAAATTTAAATTTAGGCTTAAAGAACACCAAACACGCACAGACAAAAATGTGTGCGCATTGACACACATTCCGCGTGCTAGGCCAATTGTATAGTAGCGGTGCACGGTGCTCACCAAGCGCCCTAGAGAGGTTGAGTCCTCCATTGACGCGCCCCTCCGACGTCACTTCCCCACCAGCCTCTCGGATCCGTTCGCTCTCCGCGTCGTCCTCCGGTTTGTGGTCCACAGACATGTCAACGGCACGCCCCTTGCGGCTCAGGATGCAACGGGAGTCCCCCGCATTCGCCACATACAACTCACCTCCCTTGCGCACTACCGCAACGACCGCCGTGCAACCACTGTCAAGGCCAGGCTGCAAGGGGAGAGAGGCGTCAATTGGGCAAGCAAACGCAACAGGACGCAAGTAAACACACACACAAGGCAAACAGGAAATTGAGACACGAATCACTGTTAGCCTGGCGTGCGCAAAGAAGAGAAGCACTATACACATTATATACACCTTCACACATGTATATATGTGCATATGTATAGATGATTTCACGATGTAACACGGAAGTGTTGAATATCAAACTTGGACAGCAACAAACAACATGGAAACACAAAAAAAGGAACACACACACGTTATTTCTTGATAATTTCGATGGAATTCTACTCCGTCTTCATCGGAAGATAGAGAAGTAATGACTGCTGGAATAGTAGAGGTGAGGGGTGCGAGAGAAAGGGAAGGGGGCCAGGGGAAGAGGAGAACGGGAGGCGGAGGAGGGGTGAGAGGAATGGTTGGGGAGAGGAAAGGGAGAGGAGAGGCTAGAGGGGAGCGGAGATAGCGAAGTAGGGAGAGGGAGGAGGTGGAATTGACACAAAATCGGATGCGATTTTCCAGAAAGAAAAAGGCTAAGCTAAACATTAAAATAGGAGGGCAAAAACTAGAGCAGGTAGAACAGTTTAAACGTATCTCGGAAGTGTTTTGGACCAACACGGTATCAAAGTAGTAGGGACGTAAGGAGAAGAATTGCGCTAGGCAAAGAGGCTTTCACAGGGAGGAGGGAGTTAAGATGACACGGATGTTGATTTTAAGGATATTAACAAAAGACCCATTAGGAAACTTTGATATGGAGCGTAGCTATGCGCGGCTATAGAAACGTGGTCATTGAAGCAGGAGGATGGACGTAGACTGGAGGCTATTGTAGATATGTGGGTGTGGAGAAGAATGGAGAAGGTGAAATGGACAGAGAAGAAAACAAATGAGGAAGTACTTGGTATGGTGGGCGAAGAGAGGGGTTTGTTGGGAGATATTACTAAGGAGGCAGGAAAAGTGGATGAAGGGGGTATTGACCGGATATAGTGGGATGTTGAAGACTGTTATAGAGGGGAGAATGTTGGCAAAACGAGGAAAGGGAAGGAACAGGGGATAGGGATGTCTTAGACGGGGGAATGAAGGGAGGAAGAAAGTACTCAGAGATGAAGAGGGACCTGATTTAGAGTAGGATGATGGATTTTGTGGTTTGTTAGGAGTCACAAAATATTAATTTGGTAGCTGTGTCCATCCAAAAACCTACCTTAACCAGTAGATTACTTCATAATAATATAAAAATAAAAGCAGGCTATAAATGGGGGCCAGTTTCTTAGTAGTACTCTGAGCCGGTTATGGTTTCCGTTGAGGAAAAATACATCAACCCAGTTAATAGATCACATTGCATGGGCAGAGCTGCATGTGCCCAGGGAGGCACGCATTGTATTTGTTGCCTAAACAACGGAATGAATATCAAAAAGGAAAAGCAAACAATCAGTAAATTTAAAAAGGGAATACTAGACTCAGCAAAGTTCCATAGTAAAACTTTTATAACAACTCCAGAACAATACATCAAACGAGAGAATCGTTTGCCGAGCTCAGGAGTTTGAAATCAAGGGAAGACCAACCAGAAACTTATCAACACAACGCACAGCTTGGAGGGAGTTGCATAAGGAAATGAATATGCGCACAATCCAAGATGCTATTCCTTAATTTCCAAGTTTGCGTTTTGGTGAACATTTAGGGGAGAGGCTCCTGCCTTGCACACTCAAGGGACGCAACTCACCCCTTGTAGCATGTTGAGGGCAAACTCGTCACACGTCGTCACCGGCCTTTCCAGGTCCTCTCCTTCCTCGTCCCCATCTTCATCGTCATCTTCGTCTCCGGAGCTGCCAAGGAAAGAAAACGTCAATCTACACAAACACTCATTACACTTGAAAAGAAACACAATGGCCCTTCAACGCAACAATTACAGAGTGTAAAAACCATTCACCTTGACTGGGATTCAAACCCAGATCTCTCAATATCTGGTCAAGTGCTTTAGCCACTTAAGCTATCGAGACGTCCTCTTAAAACTCTGAAATTATGGGGGCTTTTTTTAAAGGAACAAGATGTTGTGACGATATACCCTAAATACAATATCACAGACATTCGTAGCTGCGTAGGA
>NW_027286304.1:245000-287500 GCF_022747635.1 Hetaerina americana
TTTCCTGCGTCAACTATTACCTTACCCGCCTTATCTCTAACTATTAGCATAGCTCTTCCTTTCTTACTTCCCGATAACGATTTAACTTTGCTGTACAGCACACCGATTTCGCCCTTCCTCTGGAGACTTTCCATATCCTCGCACTGCGTCTTCCACCATGCGTCTTTTGCCTTATTTGTTGCCCGCCTCAATTTATTGTTCAATTCTTTGTACTTCATTTTGCCTAATTCTGTATTTATATTCTTCCATTTTCGCCGCTCATCCATCTTTGTAATCATCTCATCCGTGATCCATGGTTTCCTAGTCCTTTTAGCGTTAACGGTTCCAATAGTGTCTTTTGCGGCTTTAGACAACCCTTTTTTGATCATTTCCCATTTTTCTTCGATAGTAATAAGCCCTTTACCATCCTCCATGATTTTCTCTACCGCCTGTTTGTATTCCTTCCTTTTCAACCCATTTAATGCTTCTACATTCCATTTTCTAACTCGCCGCCCCTGCCTTATTCTTTTGAAACGTACGCTACATTTCATAACAACTAAATTGTGGTCTGAGTCCGCATCCGCTCCCGGAAAGCTGTGGGAATTTATCACACTATTCCTAAACCTGTGTCTAACCAGGATATAATCTAGCTGATATCTTCCTGAGTCACCTGGCATTTTCCATGTATACCTGCGTCTTTTGTGGTGTCTAAACCAAGTGTTGGTGATGACTAACCCCTGTCTCCTGCAGAACTCAACTGCTTTCTCCTCGCGGTCATTCCTCGTGCCTAAACCGTAGTCGCCCACCTCATCACCATCTCTTCCTTCGCCTACCGTCGCATTCATATCCCCCATCACTATCAAATGTTTCCCTGCTGGAACACACGCGATCATGTCCTCTAACTGATCGTATATCTTATCGACCTCTTCTTCCTTATGGTTGCTCGGTGGCATGTATACCTGAATAATAACTAAGTTCGTCGGTTCTGCTTTTATCTCCACTAGTAGTATTCTATCCGTTACCTGCTCTATGTTGACTACGCTTCTTCCTACCTCTTCATTTAATACTATGGCAACCCCTCGTTGGCTCTCGTCCCCACCGCTGTATATTATTCTATACTTATCACTCCAGTAATCCCCGCTATCTTTCCATCTCACCTCGCATAGACCTAAAATATCTATATTTCCCCTTTCCATCTCTCCCTTAACATTCTCCAATTTCCCTGTCCTCATCATTGTCCTAACATTCCACGTTCCTATTCTAACTAATTTGGTCTTCTTCTCCTGCGTCTTCTGTCCTGCTGCTGCTGGTTTTCCCTTGCAAGGGTTTCGTGGGATGACGACCGCGGAAGCCTTGCCTCCCCCGCTGCCGGGCACGACACACGGCCGATTGGGCCGAGCCCCGTGGTTGCCAGGACTCAAATTATCTCTATTGTCCATCATATTTTTCTAGGGAATGATAATTGAGGTGGTTTCCCGTTGCCTTCCTCAATAGTGTTTTTAACGTGACACCATCACTTACTGGCCGCCCCACTGGGGTCAGACGCCATTGCAGCCGCCTCACTAAGGAGCAGACGCTGCGTGGACTACCTTTCGTCTGGCTCCTAACCTTCGACCTATCTGGCATGGGTGACCCTACCAGGAGCAATAATTATTACTCCCGCCAGCACAGCTCTAGGGGTCATCGGAACGCACAAGCCCTTCCACCACGTCAAGGTTGTAGTCCGGGGAGGGATATATATATATATATATATATATATATATATACACACAAATATATATATATATACACAAATATATATATATACACAAATATATATATATACATATATGTATATATATATTTGTATATGTATATGCATATGGACACACACACATTTCTTTTACTTTATCAATTTTTTCACCGACTTTCGATGTCGATGGTCTGCCACTGCGTTCATCATCTTCCATTGACTCACGACCACTTCTGAACCGCTCGTGCCACTGGTAAACGACCGTTTTTTTTAGAGAATCGTTGCCGAAACACTTTTCCAACATTTCCAACGTCCGTGCGCCACTAAATCCGTTTTTTACGCAAAATTTAATACAAGTTCGTTGTTGCAAATTTAAATCCATTTCTGCAATTGTAAAAAATCGCCAACACACAGAGATAGATGTACTCTTGGCTACGTAACTTTTGCAAATGTCAAGTTATGACACTAAGATTTAAAGGGAATATCAACAACAGATGTACCAATTTAACAAAAAAAACAGAACTCAAATCGGAACGATGGGAGTGCCACACGGTGGTTATTCCGGGAACTTTTTGATCAAGGTAGTATTACAAAAATTCTTACTGGAATAATAATACAGGACCTTAAAACAGGAGACCTTACATTTCGAATCGCCCTCTTAATAATAATAATAAAAATTATGATGATTTTATTTGCCCGAGGATTGGTGTAGAATAACAATATAAAACATGCCATAAAAATTTGAATTTGAGTATTAAAACACCGAGATTGGCGATAAAAATGTATATTTTAAGGTCCACACACTATAAAATTAATACACATTCTCTGGGAATAACAGATTTTTTGATCTACGTACTGGTAGAACGCTTCGGATTTTTATAAAGATACCTGCTTAGGTAGTACACTTGCAGAGACATGTCTGCCATGCCTGGTAGGCACCCTGAAACTACTCCCTAGACGGGAATGTCTCTCTAAGGAACGTTATAACATGCTCTCAGATGTTTTTACCACTGTCTCCCAATGATTTCTTACTTTCGGCTATCTATCTTCAGTTGCAGAAACAAAGAGAGTCACAGTGAGCCAAGTGGGGGATCACCGGGGTGGTGCGCCTAGGTCATGAAGTTGGTAACGGTGAAGAAAGTGTGGCTGTGGTTGTGCTTGGTCTGGAAGTTGGTAACGGTGAAGAAAGTGTGGCTGGGGTTGTGCTTGGTCTGGAAGTTGGTAAAGGTGAAGAAAGTGTGGCTGGGGTTGTTGTGCTTGGTCTGGAAGTTGGTAACGGTGAAGAAAGTGTGGCTGGGGTTGTGCTTGGTCTGGAAGTTGGTAACGGTGAAGAAAGTGTGGCTGGGGTTGTGCTTGGTCTGGAAGTTGGTAACAGTGAAGAAAGTGTGGCTGGGGTTGTACTTGGTCTGGAAGTTGGTAAAGGTGAAGAAAGTGTGGCTGGGGTTGTTGTGCTTGGTCTGGAAGTTGGTAACGGTGAAGAAAGTGTGGCTGGGGTTGTGCTTGGTCTGGAAGTTGGTAACGGTGAAGAAAGTGTGGCCGGGGTTATTGTCATGGTCAAGGACACACTCTTATCACTTGTGGTGGCTTATGGGGCATTAAGAAGGTGTAGATACAATGATTCAAGAGGCATTCGGCAAATGAATCCATGAGTGAGACAGTGTTTTCGACAGCACAACCCCTTAAAGTACTCATTCAAGCAGACTCCTCTAACATTTCTCGGGAACAGACCTCGGCGTGTATGACATTAAGTGGACCTCCTTGTACTCACCACACCATTCTTGGCTGAGCTGCCCTTATCCCCTTCCTCGTCTGCTTCGTCCTCCAGGCCGTTCTCCTTCGGGGTGCCATCATCCTCAGAGCCACCCTCTCCTGCCTTCTTTGCAGCTGCGCAAACAAACAGAAAAGCACACCATTAAATCTGAAGCATATGCGTACGGGCTTTTGAAATTTGGGAGTGGAGGATGAAAAAGGTAAAATGAACGGAAAAACCAACAAAGATGAACTAGGCATGATGGAGAAGGAGAGAGGATTAAAGTAGAAATCAAATGGATGCAGGAAAGGTGGACTCAGTGCATTTTAATTGGGGTTGGATGGTTGAAGGCTAAGATAAGAGGAGAGTAGGTTAGGTTAGGGAGGCATGGAGAGAATGAAGGGAGGCAGAAACTACGCAGGACTGAAGAATGGTCTAAGGTATTGTCGGTAGTCAAGTTGTTTTGTTAGACAACCAGAAAACTATGAAGCCTACCTGCCAAGATGACTTCCCAGGAGGGTGCTAAACTAAACAGTGAATGAATAGAAGAAGATGGAACTAGAAGGCATAGCCTCTTAAGAAAACATCCATTTTCAAGTGGATTTAGCCTCTTAAATATGGCTGACACAAAATGCCAAGATGGATTAAGATGCAAGGCCTTTATGAAGACCTTCCCTATTCCCATCACCTGTGTTTGACGTTGATACAACATTCATTGTGTGTGCAATGGTCCCTTGTCCTTCTTAGCAATTGTCATTATAAGCTGTGATCTGAATGATAGCTGATATGAACTGAATTTAGTAAATTATCAACAGTACACACACACTACTATTATATCTGACTCATGGCGATGGATGGATCCTTCACATACCAATGATTCATTCAATGCACCTGCTGCACATTCAGAGAGCATTGATTGCTCACCGTTGTTTTTGGTAATTACTTCAATCACCTTGATCGATTCATCATCCATCCTCCTCATTCTAAATACAGGGTTCATCCAGAAAATAAGTGTACTGACTCCTGGGCTGGGCGCACCCAGCACCGCTCTGACGGGCTGCGATTGGAGGGGGGTATGTTGGCAAGCGACGCTGAAAAAGGCAGTCGGCTCTGAGCTGTGGTGTAGTGAGGAGCTCTGTTAACGCGAACCTCCATGCTTCGACCCACGTCACGGAACGCGATGCCGAAGTTTTTGGAGCAGCGTTATTCCATCAAATTTGTGGTAAAGCTTGGGAAATCATCTACCGAAACTGTCGGTATGATTAACCAGGCTTACGGGGAGTCAGCCATGTCCAGAAACATGATCTTTCGGTGGCACAAGATGTTCGTGGAGGGCAGAGGAGGTCGACGATGAGTCTTCGAGAGGTTCCCGATGATGCCTTCGCGGGAGCGTTCCAGGAATGGGAACGCCGCTGGAACAAGTGTATCGACTCACAAGGGTCCTATTTTGAGGAATATTAGCTTAAGATATGTAAAAGTGTAATAAATTTTTTTTCCTGAGCTCAGTACACTTATTTTCCGGACGAACCCTGAAGATCTTTGCCCCGTTATGACTTTTTCCTATTCCCTTAAACCATAAACACAGTAATCAACCCTGGAAGGTCGGTTTGGTATGGGTGATGGCGGAGTTCACCCAGTACTAAGCCCTATACGGTAAGTGAAATTCACAAATCAGGGTAATAAGGGGGGCCAGTTCCTTTCCCTGTGTTGGTTATGGTATCCCTGAATCACCCTAAAAATCACTTTAGTTTGGGTGGAGCTGCAGGTGCCCAGAGTAACTTGCCCGGGAATCAAACCCGGGACCCTCCGGTCAGCAGTCCAACGCTCTACCTACTGGACTACCGTGACCCAGAGGATTTAATCGATTGTGTAAAACTTAAGTTTACCCACTCCAAAAAATACGTTATTCCAAGTCTTTACCAGTTTGAACTGATGGAGAGCACATTTCACCAAATTATAATTCTACCACTGAGGTAAAAATTAGGGTACAATGTTGGTATGGGTGATGGTAGAGTTCACCCAGTACCAAGCCCTATTTACAGCGTGCGAAACTCACACATCAGGGTATTATTAAGGGGGGCCAGTTCTCTCATACACTGTGCAGGTAATGGTTTCCAAGGAAGATCTGGTACCCAAAAAATCACATAGCTTGGGTGGAGCTGCAGGTGCTTAGAGAGTAACTTGCCCTGGGAATCAAACTCGGGACCCTCTGGTCAGTAATCGAACGCTCTACCCCCTGGACTACTGTGACCCATTGCTATTCCCATAAAATGTAATAATATGTGATAATTGGGAACATATATATTACTGGGCACAAGATCTGTGGAAGACACACAATAAAGAAGCAGGAACAGACGATGAGACAACCAAAGAGAACCTAACTGCTAAGAGGATTTCCAAAGGATTCTTTAAACATAGGAGAAGAAGAACAGGGAATATAAGGAGGCATAGCCTACTACGAATTGAGAGAGAGTACTTTGAAGAAGGAAGGACAACAAAATCATTGATTTAGACTCTAAATTTGAAGCAAAATGAACTTTTTAATGGCCTCAGTTCACATATTTACTGGACATACCTAGTATAGCTGTCTGCGAGAATCAAGCTGGGCATTCAAGTGGATTAGGCATTTAAAAGAAGGCCGGTATGACACCACGCCTCATGCAAGACCGGGAAACAACCGTCAACCACCTTTGTTCACGACAAGATTGATAGTGTGTGCTGTCCGTTCTCCTTATGGATGGTTGAAAAACTGTCCGTTTGATAGCTGAATAGCGAACTGAATTGGGGAAAATCAACAGCGGACACTATTTCAACCAAATATTTGGGTTTGCAAATAATAAGGGTGCAAAAATATTGCACATTCAAAGTATTGATTGTTCGCCGTTGTTTCTCGCAAACAATTCAAACACCTTGATCCTTGATGATACTCACAATTCTTAAAATAGATCTCACCCCATTTGGCAACTTTTCCCTATTATCATTATTAGGTAATCTACCGGTTAAGGTAGGTTTTTGGATGGACACAGCTACTAAATAAAACATTTTGTGACTCCCAATAAAACACAAAATCCAGCATCCTACTCTATATCTGGTCCCTCTTCATCTCTGAGTAGTTTCTTCCTCCCTTCATCCCCTATCCAAGACATCCCTATCACTAATTCCTGCCCTTTCCTAGTTTGCCTAACATTCTCCCCTCTATCACAGTCTTCTTCAACATCCCACTATATATCCGATCAATACCCCCTTCATCCACTTTTCCTGCCTCCTCCTTAGTAATTTCTCCCAACAAACCTCTCTCTTCGCCCACCATACCAAAGTACTTCCTCATTTGTTTTCTTCTCTGTCCATTTCACCTTCTCCATTCTTCTCAACACACCTACATATCTACAATAGCCTCCAGTCTACGTCTATCCTCCTGCTTCAATGACCACGTTTCCATAGCCACACATAGCTACACTCCATATCAAAGTTTTCTAACGAGTCTTTCCTTAACATCCTTACTCAACGTCCCTCTCATCTTAACTCCCTCCTTGTCTGAAAGCCTCTTCGCCTAATAGCGCAATTCTTCTCCTTACATCCCTACTACTTTCACCATATTGAACAGACATCATCCCTGAAAGATCCGAGGAAGCACAGCCCACTGGACAATTTCAAAGAAACCCATCTTAGACACTTTTTCACGTGACTTCTTAACCCTGGATGCCATCATCACCCATTGGTCTCATTTGAAAATTGGTTCAACCCACGGTACATACCACTTGAGCTACCGCCACCTTCTTCGTCTCCGGCTGAACCTTCGGCACGCTCATCCGAACCGGAGGTGGCCGCATTCGGTTCCTTATCCTTCTTCAAACCTGGAAGAGAATAATAATAATAATGTAAGCACAACTATTATCGCAACAGAAACGTCTAAAGAAACAAGTCAAACATTGGGGACACATTTAACATTTCCACGTTCAACTCCAGTCTACTGTATCCTTAAGCAAATAGGTTCCAAGTGCAACAACTTACTTGGCATTGACGTTATAAGTGTTAAAGGTTGTGGTATCCTAACGCAGGTTGCTTGAGAACCAGACTTCTTATACAAAGGCGATCTAAAAATTAAGGTCTGCTATGTTTTTCTTCATAAAAAATAGAATTTATTCTCTCAGCTTTGCGTACATCGTATGGAAAGGTTGAGCATTCAGCTATTTTTCTAAAATAGTCGCCTTCACTATCAATCAATTTTTGCATCCTTGTAAGCAGCTTTTTCATACCGGCGTCGTACATTTCTCCCACCGCATTACAAAGCCAACTGAGGACTACTTCATGTACTTTTCCTCGTCTGACTTTTATTTCTGTCCTCCTAAGGTGTTTTTTGAGAGCGGGAAATGAGTGTTAGTCGCTTGGGGGGGGGGGGCAACGTCCTCCGGGCTGTAAGGAGGGTGGTTGATGATATATCCCAGCATCCGAATTCATTGAGTTGGGTGGTCATCGTTTGATGTGAAGACACTTGGACGTGCATTGTCATGATATGCAAACACACTCCTTTGGCAGGGAAACACCTTGTTTGTAAATGATTGAACTCCGACACATAATATTTTGCAGCACGGAGAAGTAACCCCACTCTCTCTTCATTTTATAAGGCCTTCCTTAACCTAAATGAAGGGTAATTCCCTCTGGTTATTGCGCACCACCATCTCGTCAATTGGAGCCACTTTTGTTGATATTCCAATGGCAATCTCGACCGCCCCATCGACCGCTGCTCATCTTAGGACGTTTTCCCGGCCATCAATAAACTCCCAGCAACACTTCCAATGCACATATTTAATGTCTACAATACACTTCTCACCGTACACTTCCACACTAAATGGAAGGATTAATTTATTAAAATCGGAGAAGCAGTCGTCAGTTGGCTTCGCGACGCGATGGGAGAAAAATACGATGCTGGTATTAAAAAGCTGCCAACAAGGATGAATCAGCCCTTTTGCCAAGCTAAGAAACACACCAGCCTGACCTTCACATTGCACCAGGACATTCAAGTTTTCTCTGGTCCCGGAGAATGAGGACCTTTCCACTGAGAAGACTGGGCCTTCATCTAAACATCATAATTGAAAACCCTGGTTTTGCCATTGGTTACGATGGTTTTAAGAAAATCTGGGTTGCCATTGGCTCAATCCAGGAGTTCCTGACTAATGTCCAAACGTTTTTGCCTCTGTTTATCCAGTCAGCATCTACCGGATGAATTTTGATGGGATGTGCGTGCATCATGCCCAAAATGTCTGTCTACATTGTCTGAGAGGATCCTAAACTAATGTTTACTTACTCTGCTATTTCCCTAACAGTTAAACGGTGATTTGCCCACCACCCCAAATTGTTCACCAAATTGACACGGTTGGGGGTTAGTCAGAATAAAATCAGTCCTGTTATTTATGTACCCGTTACTTGTTACTTATGTTACCCCGCCTGTTACTACGTAGATTTGTTATTACGTGTCCACGATAACCGTTTAAACTGTTCCTCATGTTAACTACTACGACGGCTGTCCAGAAAGTAAATTTCGTTAGCGTGTGGCGAGTAACAGAGTAGTACGGGGAGATGATTGTTTATTGACACACTATTACATCTGTTCTAGCATCTCGTCCCACATTCGTCCGTTCCTAGTTCTACATCAGTTTCATGCCAATCCTGTTACTTCTGCTCCACGGTCTGTTCCTTCGTTATCTGTGACTTAATTTACCCGTGGATTGTTATATCGCTTCCTTCATGTGTTATTTCCGTTACCCGTTACTTATTATACTTGTTACTCCATCTGTTACTCAGATTATCTGTTACCGCATATCCCCGATAACTGGTATAAATCTTCCTCCAAAACTAGGGCTGTCCAGAATATAGCTTACGTTTGCGAATTGCGAGTAAAGTAATGGGAGGAGCCCAATTTTTGCTGTATTGACACACACACTAGGGCAATACGCATTGATCTACGGTATTTGGAAGGTCACATTATTGTTCGTCGTTTATTTACAGTAACTAATCAAAATGAAAAATACAAAAATCCCACCCAATGTGAAATGCATTCACTGATAAGGTTTCTACTGATGAAATAAACAATACTATAAGTAATATGCATCAACATTAATTTAAGCATGTTGAACGGACAAAAGTCCATGATGACAACATTCAAAATATCACTGAAGAGTTCATAGCTGAATTAGCAGAGTTAGCTAGGTAAAAACGATGCAATTTTCAGTTTATCACATGCAGTTGTCTGTTAAGCATCAAGGCTTTGCTGTGGAGACGTTCTTTAAGACAATAATAGCGTAATGGCGACACGGAGGGCACTGTAGTCCAGCGATAAAGTGCATTTTCACCTCTCCGGGTCAGTAAATACGCAGAGTTTTTATTACTAGGCAACGGACAACCCTCCCTAACATCACTTAAGACCTCTTCATAGCCCCAAAGTGACATTTTGGTTCGCTGTGTCCTCCGAAGACATTTTCGGGCCTTGCTTTTTTTTAAATCTCGTGGTTCAACTCTTACTGTGAACTCTGTTTTCTATCCTGAGATGCTGGAGAACTTTCTACTCCCCAAAATGGAAGACTACGGTGAGGAACATGAGACATAGAAGCCTTTAGGTTTCAACAGGATGGTACCATGGCTCATACTGGCTTTTCTTCATAACTCCAAATCCTGGAAGAACAATTTCGTGGCCATCTGATCTCCTTACGGAGACATTGCGTTCCATGACCCCCTCCTCGCTCCATGGATTTGAGCTCATTTGATCTTTTTCTACATGGATATCTCAAAGCTGAGGTTCACTAAGTTCAACCAAGGACCTTGGAAGCTCCCTAAGGAGGCAATTATAGTATTTTTCCAATCGATAATGCACAAGTTATCTTTCCAAAAAATGTTCAGATGATCGACAATACACATTATACAAGGAAAAGTTTCTTGAGAAGAGTTTTAGAAAACTCTTTTTAAAAGACTCAACACTTCCACCCCTCACCAAGGTCATCGCCTGGATGAAATAATATTCAAAACCTAAAAGAAAACTACATTGAACGTAGTTTTCAGAAACAAAAACCTCTTTCTATTATCTTCCCTTGTTTAACCACCCTGTAGTAACAAGACATTATTAAACCATAAACAAAGTTTCCCTGTACCAGTTATGGTTTCCCAGGAAGATCTGGTACCCGAATAATCACATAGCTCGGGTGTAGCTGCAGGTGCCCAGAGTGCCTGGCCCGGGAATCGAACCCGTGACCCTCTGATCAGTAGTCCAACGCTCTACCCGCTGGACTACCGTTATCCAGAGACCGTGACCCAGAGCATATATTATTCATATGAATGTGTAAATATTTATTTACAAACTCAAAAAAATATTTTATTACAAATCTTAAATAGTTTTAACTGAGAGAGAGGACATTTCGCCAAATTATAATCCTACAACTGAGATAAAAATAAGG
Organism: Hetaerina americana; assembly: GCF_022747635.1. Lineage (NCBI taxonomy): Eukaryota > Metazoa > Arthropoda > Insecta > Odonata > Calopterygidae > Hetaerina > Hetaerina americana. The sequence goes on from NW_027286304.1 coordinate 255,907, forward strand.
GAACAATTTTTTGCTGCATAGTCATAATGCATTTAACTAAACACACAGATGCAGGTTAAGTATTAAATGAAAAAATATGATGAATAGCCTACCGAGTAAACATTAATTAATGCAATTGCGTTACTTTTCCTCCTATGGACGTTGGCGAACCATCTTCGGCTATCAAATTTTTACTTTAACCCTCTTAGTGCGGCGGGTCGATATATCGGCTCTTGCATAGGCTATTGTTTAAATCGCTGTAACTGATGGTTTTTTCTGAAAAGGTTAATGGTTTTTATGCTATCCATAGGTTGAATTCCATAGAATTGCATAACTAATTTTTTATTAGCAATTTTAAATGCTTTTCAAAAAGTATAATTTTTCGTTCAGTTTTATACATGTCGGGAAGCTCAGCCTAATTGTTTGCTCGTTTTTTTTTCTGAGTGGTCTTTCCTCAATGAAAAGCCACTGAAAGGCTACTAATCTGTTTTCATCTGTAATCTCTTGAATGTGTTATGGTGTGGTGGTGTTGATATATAACTGCTTATTCAGACTCTATTGATATGGTGGAAATGAGAGCACTGCTTTGTAATCATTTTGGTTTCTCTTGCCGTCCATCCGATCTAACTATTTGCGCCCTGTGTATTGGATTACATTGTCAGCAGTTCTCTGTGAATTAGAACTGTTTTTTCTGCCTTTAGATTGTAAGCACATTGCCGCAGCCTCAAGGAAAGGGGAAAAGTCCCAATTTGACTCAGTGACATCAGCCTTTTTCAACAAAATAGAACTATGCAGAGGCTGACAAAAAAATTTGCAATTCACTGGTTTTTCTTTATTTATTTATAATTTTTTCTACATGTCTTTTTGATTTTTTCTTATATTTAAATATTGTAGTTAAATTGAAAAATGTTTTAAAAAAATATTAGTTTTGTGTCTAAAAATCAAAATATTAATGCTAAAAAAATATTCTTCAAATTTATATTACTGTAATAATTACATTTATTTTTCAGATGATGTAAATGTATTACATCATTATTAACTACAATATTTTACTTTAAAATAAAAAAAACTGCATACGGATATCCAAACAAATAACTTCGTAACATTTTCTTTCCTAAGGTGATACATTTTCTTAAATTACCCTTCGCACTTCTCACTAAGTAACCCTGGAATCCCCACCGCACTAAGAGGGTTAATTAATTCACTTTACAAAAAATTAGCCGAGAGGGCGTTAAAGGAGTGTATGGAACAAGCAAGGAAGTCACCTTAGTCATTCACAGAATTATCAACAGAAACGATAGAGAGAACATAAGTACTCTGTATAGAAGTAACTAAACAATTCATACAGGTGACTTGACTTACCTTGGAGTGAAAGCAAGAAAATGACATTACAAAACTAATTTAAAGCCTAACTGCTGAGGACGTCCAAAGGGTGCTTTATTTAACCTTGGACAAGAAGTGGATTGAATGTAAGAAGAAGGCATAGCCTACGAATTGAGAGATAATACTTTGAAGAAGGAAGGACCACTAAATCATTGCTGTGGACATTTAACTTTGCAAAATAAAGTTATTATGACCTCAGTCCGCGTGTTTACTTGACAGACTACTCGTATAATTCAATTCAGACATTAACTAAACAAACATTCCTCTCCACAACTGCCAAATATCAACACCCCCACCAAACGACTAATTCCCACTCAAAAACTCCAGGTTGAGAGAGTCTATTCCAGGACTTTTCCAGAATTCCCTCCAGGATATCCCCATTTCAAAGCGCTCCTTTCGATTGGGTAAGGGTCACCCTTATTGGAGTTTAAACAAGAAAGGGAGAGAGAGTTCCTTAACCCCCGGGACTTAAACTCACCCGTCGGAGAGCTTTCACCGTCCGCCTCCGCTTCGGCTGCTGAAACAAAAGCAGAAGAGAATTCATCAGAGAAGAAGGCTACGTGAACTTGGGTGAAACGTTAACACACACAACCGAAACAACACGCAAAAGGGCAAAAGACAGACAGGACAATATGCTCATCCGTTTATTAATAAACTCAGCTTCATTAAACACTTGTGCTGGTGGGGGAAATGTAATGAGAAAGTTAAAAGTGAGGTGTTATTTTGCTCTAGTTAGACCTCATTTGTGGAATATACCACAAGTACGAGAGCGGTTTTGAAAAGTAAGGTCTCATGTTTTTTTTCATGAAAAATTCAATATTATTCATTTATTTATTATTTAATTAATATTGTTTATTAGTTTTAGAGTGATTTTAAGCATAATTAGGTGGGTTAAAGAGTGATTTACTGTATTCAAGCATTTATTGTGTTTAAGATTATTAACCAAGATTAGGCGTGTTTAATGTGTCTATTCTAGTTAGACTGCTTCTAAGCATGGCACCTGTTCTACACTTAACACTTCAAAACATCTCTTACTGAAACGTCCAAAAGGCACCTCACGTAATTCAAACTTTCATTGCGTTCAACCGTTTTTTAAAGTAGTTTTAACGTGTTTATTCTTGCTAGACTGTTTTTAATCATGGAACATGTTGTACACTTCGGCCCAGGTCGAAACGTCTCTTACTGAAACGTCCAGATGCTGTTTCCTCTCCGGGCAGATGGGGGGCACCACTTACCATTTCGCCTCGCCGCCAGAGCCTGTTCGTACTTTGCCATCAGCATCTCCAACGGCATCTTTGCCTCCTTGAACAAGAAGCGGACATTCTCCTCGGAGCCGTCCTCAGAGTCCCCGTCTTCCTCCGCTGCACCGACAACAAGAGACAAACAATAGTGAGCAGTTGCGTTCCCATTTAATTCATTCCTCATATGTCCACCGGCACGCCAAACAAACAAACGATTGCATATCGCACTGATTGCGACCGAGATATACAAATCAATCGAACACTGACAACCGACAGACAAGCAACTTGTTCAAATTTGGAATACTGTGATACATTCAACAGTTTCAACTACATTTACTACACAATACCCCGCAAGCCGCCGCAAGGGCGTATGGCGGGGGTTGTTAGGTCACCACCTGTACAAGATAACAATATCAAAAGCAACACAACAACATGGAAAACTACACCCACAGCAGCACACGCATACAGGGTCGTACCCAAAAATGGTAGGACTGATTTTCTCTGGCGCGAATGGAGCAGTGGAGGGGGTTATGCCTGGAAGGATAAATTGGAGGGGGCTCTTAGCAACAGACCGACACCAACCTCAGTCGCCTGCGGGCTGTCGTTGAGTGAGGACACCGTTTTTAGTGAAGCAAGTTTTTTGTCCGCCTCGAAAAACAAAATGAATCTCAATTTAGAGCAATGGTATTCCGTGAAGTTTTGTGCGAAACTCAGGAAGATCGCAACTGAGACCCTCGATATGATCAAGCAGGCTTATGGGGACACTGCCTTAAGCCGTTCTACCGTATTTGAGTGGCACAAGTTGTTTAAAGAGGGTAGGGAGCTCGTTGAAGACGACCACCGCTCCGGACGGCCGTCGACGGCAAGAACCGACACAAATGTGGACAGAGTGAGGACACTGCTGAACACAGACCGACGCTTAACCAGTCCAGAAGAAATTGCAGACCAGTTGGGTCTGTCTGCATCTAACGTCCAACGCATTATTTCACAGGATTTGGCCATCGCAAACTGCTGGGTGCTTCATCATGACAACGCGTCGTGCCATGGCACACTTGTCGTCAGACAGCTCCTAGCCAAATACGGCGTTGTCACGTTGCCGCACCCGCCCTATTCTCCCGATCTGGCTCCACCGGACTTCTTCTTCTCTCCCCTGATGAAAAGACAGCTCAAGGGACAACGTTTTGACTCGATAAAGGCCGTTCAAGAGGCTTCGACGAGGGTCATCAACGGCATCCCCAAAGAAAATTTCCAGCGGGCGTACGGTGGGGAATGGGAGCAACGTTATACTAAGTGTGTAGCAGCTCAAGGAGCATACTTTGAAGATTATTAAGTCGATGTAAGTATATCGTCAGTAAAATTCTTGTAAATAAATCAGTCCTACCAATTTTGGGTGCGACCCTGTATAGTCTGGCTCGGAGAGGGGAGTAGGGGAGAGGAGAGAGGGTAAGGCAGGGGGCGTAAACGGGAGAGAAGGGGGGGTATGTTGAGTTTAGGTGCGGCAGCCTATCAGTGGTCTATTGGGGGGAGTTTACAGGTATGTATTGAAAGGTTACCGTCTCAAATTGGTAGACCCGACAACTATGTAGTTACAGTGAAACCGGTCGCATTAATAAATTTTATTTGGTGAAAAATACTGCCAATTTTTTATTTTTAATTATTTCTTCATAGACGGAACTGAAAAGTTACTGTATCTTTAAGATAAACTCCTCAATTTGATATCTCGACTATGTGGAAAAATAGTTTTAAGAACAATTCAAACGCACATAATTGAACTACTGACTTGTCACAGGGTTAATATTATATTTCAAAGCACAATTCACTTTCTGGGCAGACTTCGTACATTACTTAAACAAACTCCTCCTATACTTCCACGCATTAAGCGCATAGAAACAATGACACCTTCCACCTTGCGACAGTTACCTTGCGCGGGGTCAGAGGGGAGATTTGAGGGCACAACTCACCACCCGACGATTTCTCCTTCTTGTTCTCTTGGTCGAGGGCGGCATCGTCCTCCGCAGCAAGACGCTTCAGCACACGCAAGCCCTTGCGGCTCCCGAGGTGGGCGTCCAGTGAGAGGAAGGCCTCCGAGAGGGCCTTGCCCACTTCCCCCTTGGTCCAACACTCGCGCGCAAGGACGTATTCGGGCAGGAGGCTGGCCACGTAGCGGGACACCTCCGCACCCCCATGTCCATCGTACACCCCAAACAGGGAGGAGTCATCGTCCAGCGCGGGGAAGCACGAGTGGTTGTCCTGCAACGAACAAGGCAGGCGCACAATCAACAAGCCGCCAACACCAGCAATGTGACAACACTCGACTGCAATATCAACTCAAAAAAAATTTAGAAACAACCCCCCTGAGGTAAACTACCTTATTTTCCCACTGATTACGCAAAGCCAGAAGAAGAGACAAGACACATTGGCCAAATACGCATTCAAACATGAAATCCCACCAAACGGTGAACAAATACTCATTTATATGGAAATAGATACCAGGAAAAAGGCTTTGCGTGCCACAAAATACACTGTTCTTATCCTTTATATTGTACCGCCGCTCAGCCCCGATGACGGGACCAGAGACATTCAGACAGACGACAGCAGATAACCACCGATATGGTGGGAGAGATAAACCATTCTCCCCTATCGCTATATATCCAAGTGTCGACATATATATCCAAGTGACAGGACAGCAGATAACCACCGATATGGTGAGAGAGATAAACCATACTCCCCTATCACCAGACGCGAGGAGGGGTCAGCAGGCCAAAGTTCACCCTGGAGCGAGAGACCTTGCACTCCCCTCCCCTGTTTTCCTTTCACCCCCACCCCATCTCTCCCCACGGTGGATGAGTGTATTTAAACGCCCCAAAAAGGGAAAGAAGGGGCGTTCTCTGATTATTAGACTCTTAGCTCTTGGACGGGTCACGTCAGACCCAGAGGGCAGCCACTGTACTCTATTGTAACTCAAATAAACTCCTTGTTGATTCTAATTTACTTTGAGTAATAACTCTTAAGTGTCCAAAGATCCTACCGGAGATTCTTCGCAGCCACTCGAGATGAATCTCCTCTTCCATGTCTGATCAAGAGATCACTACAATATGATGTTGTATGATTGCTAACCCACTATCCTTTCCTCTTGTGTGTGTTGCCTATTTCTCCTTTGGTGGATGAAACCCCTCTCTAACGCCATCTCTTATCCAAAAAATCGGGGCACTTGCTTTGCATAAAGCATCGCAGATCTCAGTGTAAATTACGTTTCCCCGATAGCTTAAGCAGTTAAGAGCCTCCGACCGATGGCAAGTGGAAAGATCTGTTGTGTTCAACTCCCGGTCTAGGAAATACTTTTACATTTGTGATCTTCTTGATTCCGCCTTCCCCACCTCTCCTGTGTTCGTCCTTTATGTGTGTTCCTATCCCTTTTCCTTACACGAGGGCTTTTCAATAAGTACCCGTGTTTGACAACAAAGGGTGTTCCTGAGGGAAGTTTATGTTATCATCGTGTGCTGCCATCTATCAAACAACTGTGAAACAAATTTCAGACTGATTTAAAAAGTTTAGTTTGGATTTGGGAGCCATTCGAGTGTACGACGTGTTTTTTGTGATTTTCCCTAAGATGGATAAAGAGAGCAGTATCGCTCAGTAATTCGCATTTTGTGTTTTTGGATGGGAATAAATGCGAGGAGATGAAAGCAAAGTTGGATGCTGTTGGATGGGGACACTTCACTTTGCCATTTATGACCACAGATATTGGTTCAACGAATTTAAACGTGGGCGGACATCTGTTTCTGATGAGGAGCGACCAGGACGCCAGACGTGGTTGTGCCGAGGAAATCATTCAATAAGTCCACGCCATGATTCTCGCTGATGGACAAACGAAAGTGTGCATTAAGTAGCAGAGGCCGTGGGGGGTGTGTCGACCGGAACGGCAATTAATATTTTATTACATGAATACAGTTGGCAAAATGAGAAAATTGTTGTCCTGATGAGTGTTGCAATTGCTCACGGTGGATAACAAGCTGATCCCGGAGTTGTCGCCACCAAACTGCATGAACTACGTTAAGAATTGCTGCCTCACCCCCCCGTATTCCCCCGATCTGGCTGCCTGCGACTTTTCCTGATTCCCTAACATGAAGCCATGGCTTGCGGGAATTAAAATTAAGCCCAAACTCGGAAGTTATCGCCAAGAGACAAGAGTCGTATTTAGGAGAGAGATTTCAACAAATCCTATTTTTTGGAGGGGTTAAAAACATTGGCCGGAACGTTGGGAGAAGTGTATCTTTCTAATTAAGGGGACTATGTTGGAAAATAAAAAAGAATTTTTTAGAAAAAATGGTTTCTTCATTTCTAACACGGGTACTTATTGAACTGCCCTCGTATATGTATATATCCATTCGGATGAATATATCGTAATAAACCCACTAAGTCTATAAACACCAAACAGTGAACCAATTCAACAAATACAATCCTGAATTTCGTTAATACTTGGATGGTCAACCATTTAAATTGCACTACATAAGGAAAATCATCTTTTAAATTCTGGCTAAATGAAGAATTATTTCCAATTATCATGATACTAAACTATTTATTGCAATATCCACTGATAATCCATAACATCTGTGTATAAACTAGTAATTTATTTTATCATTATTAGCAGTAATAGTATTTAGGGGAGTCGACCGACAGCTGAGGTCATTTGCTCCATAGGGGATGGACGGGAAAGGATGAGGGGTGGAGAGAGAAACCCGGCGTTGGCATTAGCCTACTGTGTTAAGGAAAGGTACCCAAGGGTCACAAAGTGTAACGTCCCATCCGACGGAAGGCCTACTCACTCCAAGTGCCCTCCACAAAGCACCTCAAGTAGGGATCGGGATACCACTGAAAAATATTCAACACCACCGGTATTTGAACCCGGGCCCTCTGGGTAGGAAGCCAGTACGATAGCCACCGCCCCATTTTGATCCCTGTCTTTCAATAGTATTCCTGGAATACCTCCATTGACCTGGACGTCGTACCTAACGTCCAGCAATAGTTCCAGGTCCAAAAGGCGTCCCTCTCTGCTATCTCCTTACTGCTACTGATAGCGAACATGTTTTATGAATCATACAATACAAGAAATATTCTGATAACGGAGATATTATTTTGATAATGTAGTTCCTTCAAAACGCAGTTACTTAGTCACTTACAAGTGAAATTTAATTGAAAAAAGATAGATGTTTGAGTGTGTGTACTAAAGATCCTGTTGCCAAATGTAATCAGGAGACCAGTCATATTCATTTGAGACCCATTATAAAGATTATACCCAAATATATCATAAAATCACTCTGATTGCGTTTCTATTTTGCTACTTTCTTTCCCTTTACACCATCTGCCACGCTCCCACAATCCATCAACTACCACCAATTTACAATTAATGACTTGCTTACGAAATAATAGTTTCCCCGACCAAAGTTTCTACTTTAAAGGCTCTCTCAATACCTTCCACATGCCGTTTAATCAAGACCCTGGCAAATCTTAAATCCGCCAAACAGAAACAACTCTTGAAATTACTTAACAGTAAGAAACTAAGGGCAAAAGACTTCCAATATTTTAGAGCAACTCAAAATTGTAAAATTAAACATTAATGTGTTCTTTTAAAACGACAATACCTTTATAAACCACTCTCCTCTCCTCAGAATCTTGTTCCTCACAGCAAAGGTTGGAATGAGGCTCCCTTTGCATATTTCCCACAATACTCCAGTCTCAGTATGTGACAAACAACCCTTCCCCGATAATGTCCTTCTTAGAATCACTTATACCTCAACCTTCCTCTATCCCTCCGACGTCTCCTTCCCGCTTAATTCATTCTCCCCTACTCCCTAATGCCAGGGCACCAGCTACCTGCCACCATCCTCTCATAATAATGACCACAGGTGCTTATCTTCCCCCCCTTTCCTCTCTTTGCCTCTCCATTTCTTTAGTTTCTCTGTTTCTTTGGGTTTCTCACATTTCCCCTCTTCGTCCCCGCCTGCCTTACCTTCTTATACTTTCCCCCACCTTCCTCAAACAGAACTATAAATAGGATGTATCACACAATTCGAATCTTCTCTTGTACCTGAAGATGGGTCAATGCACTTAACTACATGGCGCACTGTGGAAAAGCACAAATAGTGTTTTCCTCACAGCGACTCCCTCAACCGTTTCCTTCCTCATTAAAGTTTAAACTTTATGCACAATCTCCAACACAATGCCTTCCAAATACACACTTTAGAATCCTTGTTTTCCAACCTAAACTACAGGGTTCGTCCGGAAAATAAGTGTACTGAGCTCAGGGAAAAAAATTTATTACACTTTTACATATCTTAAGCTAATATTCCTCAAAATAGGACCCTTGTGAGTCGATACACTTGTTCCAGCGGCGTTCCCATTCCTGGAACGCTCCCGCGAAGGCATCATCGGGAACCTCTCGAAGACTCGTCGTCGACCTCTTCTCTGCCCTCCACGAACATCTTGTGCCACCGAAAGATCATGTTTCTGGACATGGCTGACTCCCCGTAAGCCTGGTTAATCATACCGACAGTTTCGGTAGATGATTTCCCAAGCTTTACTGCAAATTTGATGGAATAACGCTGCTCCAAAAACTTCGGCATCGCGTTCCGTGGGTCGAGCGTGGAGGTTCGCGTTAACAGAGCTCCTCACTACACCACAGCTCAGAGCCGACTGCCTTTTTCAGCGTTGCTTGCCAACATATCCCCCTACAATCGCAGCCCGTCAGAGCGGTGCTGGGCGCGCCTGGAGCGGCGCGCCCAGCCCAGGAGTCAGTACACTTATTTTCCGGACGAACCCTGCACGCTAAACTACCAATAAATTCTATAAGTAAACTAAATCTTCCACAATTCAGTATCAGTTAAGAATCTTAAGCTGAATACTAATATCTTAAATAAAAAAATGTCTGATGTGTGGGTTGTGGCAGTCCTTGCGTAGCGCATTGTACTATTGACCGGGGTTCGATACCTCAACAACCTTCACCACTCCCTCCTCCAATGAGGATACCCAGATTCTCTCCTCCATATATATAATACTCAAACATTCCTACACCCCCAAGCCTCCCACCCTCTCTCAATCTGTACCACCTACTTCCCAGGCATTCAGTCCCTAAAATTAATCCTCAAAGACCTGTTCCCAATCCTCAAAAATCACAAAATTTCCTCCAAACTTCTTCCCAATTGCCCCTCTGTCACCTTCAAATGGCCGGACAGGCAGGTACGAGAAATATGCGAGAAATATAAAAAGTGAAGGAACGATGCTTGCTCTTGCCCTGAGTCAGGCCCCACCTAGAGTATCATATGCTGCCAGTGTACATGGGATCCTCAAGAGATTAATTTGATTTCGGGATTAGATCCAGTTCAGCGGAGGGAGGGCTTGATTAGTCACAGAAATTGTCATGACCTACCCAGCGTAACGTAGCTAGAAAATTTAGGCTGGGATTCCCTTTACACAGCAGTGTTTACAAATACAGATTAAACTTATTAAATACACTTAGAAGATGGGTCATTTTCTGATGATACGAACAAGAACATAATACAAACCCCAAACGTATTACCAGCGGAGGGAATAACGACAATAAGATCAGAGAAATGATAGATTAGAAGACTGAAGGGCTTTAAATGGTCATCACTTCCACAAACAATAAAGAGACCAGGATGCTTGTAATCAAAATCCCCCAGGAGTCAGCTCGACATAATAAGTATTAACCTAATTACAAGGTAAGTACCACGCATGGTTATACCAGTAAATTTGTTTATTTTTTTGCAGGTTCCCCTTACCTTTCCCCATCCATTTGAAAAACCCTAACCCCCTCATCCTTACCCTTTCCTCCTGGTGCTCCACCCTCTGCCACACACCTTTCTGGTGATTCGCAGGGTATTGATTTAGATGTAAGCTACTCTGGGCATGTAATTAGGGGACACCTCACGTGTTCCTTGGCTACTAGCTTGACATTTCTCCCTGTCTGACTGACATTAACGGCGTTACAATTATCGTATTTCATTTTAGACTAAGTGATCTCGTTCTCTGTGCATTAAAACCTTCAACAAGCTTCCAATTAGTTTAAAAAATAAGAAATCACATTCAATTTCCCTAGAATTAAATGTAATTAAGAGTAAAATAGTATACTTTACATGCAATAAAAACATGACAGATGATCTGGAGGTAAAAATTAATGACCAATCAATTGAGCATGTGACTGAATGCATATTTCTACGCATTTCTCAAATATTTCTCGGGATACGCACGTAAAAGCCCTTCAACATAAGCTCAGTTCAACTTGCTACTTATTAAGACACCTTTATCAAACTACAAGTAAAACTGTACTACTCAATTTGTACTATGGGGAAATTTATTCAAACATAACCTACAGTCTAATATAATTGAGATCAGCTGCTACTTCTCAAACCATCTTTAAAATGCAAAATAAAGCTATTAGAATAATCACCAGGAAACTTCATAATGCTCCATCAAGGCCTATTTTCCATGAATTAAACTTGCTACCACTCCCGTGCCTCTACATTATGTTTATAATTCTGTATAAACATAAATACAACATTGGCATCTATTCTTTTAACTCTGCCTATGATCATCATTACACATTGAGGAAGAAATGACATCCATTATGGGAATTTTCAAACTAAAGCACTGAAATTAGGATTCTCAATGAAATGGAGAGTAGATTGCATGTATAACAAACTATCCAAAGTATACAAAAAGGATACTAGTGAAACCACTGCATTCAGAGATAAATCAAAAAGGTATCTACAGCATATTCCCTACGAGTAAGTTCATACTTTTAGTTTATAGCAATGGTCGTTGTCTGATTCATGTCGGTGACCAATTATTTCTCTCAATTGATATTTCATGTTCTTCTTACAGTCATTCATGGGTTTGTACCAATTATTATGTAACTCAGAGCACCATTTCTTCTTTCTCATGTACCTTAATTGAGCCCGTATCTTTGCTCCTTTTGTGACATGCCTTATACCATGTACAGACACCACCCACCTGGTATTTTTGTACCGTGACCCCTCGGCAAATAAGTAATCATAATAATAATATCTTAAATAAATGATATAATCTGATCTGTAGGTTCGCCATAGGTTCAATTCCCAGGCACTTATTTCTGTGACACCCCCCGTGTTCCTTGGCTCAAAACTTCCTCCACGTCTGACCAACATAAAATATTGCAATTACCGCATTTCAGTGAAGAGTTTTCGAGGCTTTCTTGACAATGTAATCCACGTTTAGCTGTCACCGTAAATCCTTGGTTAAATATACACCTAAGTATTAGCAGCTATCGCTTCCAGGAGTGACATTTCCTGAGGATTTCGAGTCCCTATCGTTTCAATTTAACTTGTTACTAAAATTGATGGATTTGAAGTCTAACATTAGTATTAATCCCATTATTTGTCACCAATTCTGCCATTTGATTTTGAGTTGCTTGTAAGCGGTTAACCATCATTCTACGCTCTATATCAAAGATTTCACGAATCTTTTCTTAACATCCCTGTCATCAGCTCCCTCCTTCTTCTGAAAGCTTCTTTGCCTAGCGCAATTCTTCTCCTTACATCCCTACTACTTTGACTGTGTTGGTCCAAAACACTTCCGAGATATGTAACCTGTTCTACCTATTATAGTTTTTGCCCTCCTAATGTTTAGCTTAGCCTTTTTCTTTCTAGAAAATCGCATAACCTTTGTTTTATTAATATTGATTCTCATCCCATACCTGTCGCACTGAATTTCCAATTCACTCAGCAATGCTTACAACCCCTTGGCTGACTGACATTAACTAAACCTTGGTCATCAGCAAACCTAACTGATTTTACGAATTCTCCGCCCACTTTCATTCCTACCTTCAGCTCTTCCCATGCCTATTTAATCATTTCCTCTGCATACAGGTTGAACAGCAACGGTGATAATGGGCAACCCTGCCTTACACCTCTTCCTAACACTGCCCATCCGTACTCCCCGTTTCCCACCCGCACCTGAGCAGTCTGAGACATGAACAGGCTGCGGATTAGTCTCCTTTCCCTCCAATCTATTCCTATTTTCTGCAATATACTCATTAGTTTTTCCTAGTTAACTCTATCAAACACTTTTTCAAAATCTACGAAACAGGCAAATACCTCCTGGTTGTGCTCTGTATTCCTCTCGATTAATAATCTCAATACTGCAATGGCATCACGCTTGCCTCTCCCCTTCCTAAACCCATAAACTAATCATCCCCATTTGCCCTACTCTCTATCCTTTTGTTTATGATCCTGAGAACAACTTTAGATGTGTGGGATATCAGTATTTATGTTAATGCAACTATAAATGTCATTGAATCTTTAACCAAGCCCATACAATTATGCATGGTTCTATGGCAAATAAATCTAACCATCTTTGAATGCAGGCATGCCAAAACAGTCTCTCATTACAGAGGGGAACTTGGGCAATGGTATAACAATTCCACAAGTGCAATTGTGTTTGAAAGCCATACATAAACACCCATCAGGTCGTAGAGACAATATAATGACTGCCCATAACTTACAACACCTCTTACATGCAACTCTAAATAAAATGGCAGAATTAGCGACAAATAATGGCATAAATACTAATGTTAGCAACTTCAAATCCATCACTTTAAGTAACAAGTTAAATAGAACTGATAATACACTATATATAATAATATAATACACAAAATGATATAATACACAAAATATGTTGTTTTGTTGTTAAAATACACATATACATATATATATATATACATATATATATATATATACATATATATATATATATATATATACATTCAAACACCATATATATATACATATATATATATATATATATATATATATATATACATATATATGATATATATATACATATATACATATATATATACATATATATATATACATATATATATACATATATACATATATATATACATATATATATATATACATATATATATATATATATATATATATATATATATATATATGTGTGTGTATATATATATATATATACACAAAAATACATCTCTATGTGTGTGTATCTATTGTATCTATATATATACAGGGTCACACCCAAAAGTGGTAGGACTGATTTTCTCTTGCGTGAACGGAACGGTAGAGGGGGGTCTGCCTGGCAGGGTAAGGTGGAGGGGGCTCTTAGCAACAGACAGACACCAACCTCAGTCACCTGTGGGCTGTTGTTGAGGACACCGTTTTTAGTGAAGCAAATTTTTTGTCTGCATTGAAAAACAAAATGAATCTGAATTTAGAGCAACGTTATTCCGTGAAGTCTTGTGCGAAACTCGGGAAGACGGCAACTGAGACCCTCGATATGATCAAGCAGGCTTATGGGGACACTGCCTTAAGCCGTTCCACAGTATTTGAGTGGCACAAGTTGTTTAAAGAGGGTAGGGAGCTCGTTGAAGACGACCATCGCTCCGGACGGCCGTCGACGGCAAGAACCGACACAAATGTGGACAGAGTGAGGACACTGCTGAACACAGACCGACGCTTAACCAGTCCAGAAGAAATTGCAGACCAGTTGGGTCTGTCTGCATCCAACGTCCAATGCATTATTTCACAGGATTTGGCCATGTGCAAGGTGTGCGCCAAGATGGTGCCGAAAATTCTGAGTGCTGACCGACAGCTCCTGGCCAAATACGGCATTGCCATGTTGCCACACCCGCCCTATTCTCCCGATCTGGCACCACCGGACTTCTTCTTCTTCCCCCTGATGAAAAGACAGCTCAAGGGACGACGTTTTGACTCGATAAAGGCCGTTCAAGAGGCTTCGACGAGGGTCATCAACGGCATCCCCAAAGAAAATTTCCAGCGGGCGTACGGGGAATGGGAGCAACGTTATACTAAGTGTGTGCAGCTCAAGGAGCATAATTTGAAGATTATTAAGTCGATGTAAGTATATGGTCACTAAAATTCTTGTAAAAAAATCAGTCCTACCACTTTTGGGTGCGACCCTGTATAAACACCAATCACCTTCTGCTTACATCCCTACTACTTTGACCATTTGGTCTAAAACACCTCCTATGATAAGTATAAACCTGCGCAAACGAGATAGCCGAGACCGTAAACTTGAATGACACTAGGTTGCTAAGGGCGTGGGGGTGAATTAAACAAAGTTACAAGCAAGGGGAAGATAGGGAACGCACACTATGCCACTTGGGAGTGTTCACAGAACAGTGAACTGCATATACCAGAATCACACACCAAAAAATCAAGATTAATAATAAAAATAAAACAATCTTACAACCACTAGATCACTAGGGCGTGTTAAGGAATAAAGGTCACTCTCCAGAATGGCATTCAAACACACACTCATGGTTTAAAAGGATCCCTCCTATGCCAGTGACCCACCAATCACACAGAGAAACAATTAATCTTACTTATAACCAAAATTTGCCCTTCCATCTCTTGACAAACCTAGGGCAGATCAAGTTTACTGTCTTGGCTATCTAGTTCTCATTGCTTCACGTACATACGTTCATTGTATATTTACATACGTACGTGAGTAGACCAAGATGCAGAAAGTACAGTAAAGTGAAAGCCTCTTTGCCTAGCGCAATTCTTCTCCTTACATCCCTACTACAATCAAAAAATATAATACAAAGGCGGTTCAATAAGTACCCGTGTTTCATAACAAAGAGCATTCCTGAGGGAAGTTTATGTTATTATAGTGTGCTGCCATCTATCAAACGATGGTGAAACAAATTTCGGACTGATTTAAAGGTTAGTTTAGACTTGGCAGCCATTGGAGTACGGCTTCTCAGTCCATTACACCTTCTCCATTCTTCTCCACACCCACATATCTACAATAGCCTCCAGTCTACGTCTATCCTCCTGCTTCAATGACCACGTTTCCATAGCCGTACATAGCTCTATATCAAAGTTTTCTTAAGAGTCTTTTCCTTATATCCTTACTCAACGTCCCCGTCATCAACTCCTTCCTCCTTGTGTGAAAGCCTCTTTGCCTAGTGCAATTCTTCTCCTTACGTCCCTACTACTTTGATACCGTGTTGGTCCAAAACACTTCCAAGATACGTAAACTGTTCTATCTGCTCTAGTTTAATTGCCCTCCTATTTTAATGTTTAACGTAGGATATACTTTAACGTTAACTAGGAGACTATTCCTTTGACAAACATAAAATATCTGATTTAAATAAAAAGGAAATACAGTTAAGGGACATTATTAAGTTAAAAACAAAAAAGATTTAATACAAATCGAGGCAGAAGAAAGTTCAGAGTCTGTACCTCTTAATTTTTAATAGATACCTGAAGATTTAAAAATATTAATGTCCATAAATGGTGTGAAAGGGAGAATAAAAGACTGGCTATTATACAGAATGGATTAGGTCTCAGATCACAACATGACACGATGTATGTAGCTTTGTAATTGCAACACGTTAAGCTATCAATTTTGTTTACCCAGCACCTCCTGTCAATCCAGAATTGAATGCCTTAGCAGGCCCAGAATTAGTATTCCATGCATACAATTTTAATTTATACTACTAATGTATATTTTGAAGTTCATATCACTACGGTATACAATCAAGATTGTTTGTAATCGTACGTTGCTTGACTTAATTCTTTGTACATCAATATGGCAAAGATTATACTTAAGTTTTATTAATACTATTAGGTAATCTACCGGTTGAGGTAGGTTTTTGGTTGGACACAGCTACTAAATGAAACATTTTGTGACTCCTAACAAAACACAAAATCCATCATCCTACTCTACATCAGGTCCGTCTTAATCTCCGAGTACTCCCTTCATCCCGTCCAACATCCCTATCCTGTTCCTTCCCTTTCCTCTTTTGCCCAACATTCTCCCCTCTATCACAGTCTTCAACATCCCACTATTACCGATCAATACCCCCTTCATCCACTTTTCCTGCCTCCTTAGTAATTTCTCCCAACAAACCCCTCTCTCTTCGCCCACCATACCAAGTACTTCCTCGTTTGTTTTCTGCTCTGTCCATTTCACCTTCTCCATTCTTCTCCACACCCACTTATCTACAATAGCCTCCAGTCTACGTCTATCCTCCTGCTTCAAAGACCACTTATATATATTATACTGACTATATATGTATATTATTATTAGGCAATCTACCGGTTAAGGTAGGTTTTTGGATGGACAAAATTATTAATCAAATAATTTGTGACCCCTAGCAAAACACAACATCCTACTCTACATCAGGTCCCTCTTCATCTCTGTGTACTTTCTTCCTCCCTTCATCCCCTATCCAAGACATCCCTTTCCTCGTTTGCCATTAACATTCTCCCCTAAATTACAGTCTTCAACATCCCACTATTGCCGATCAATACCCCCTTCATCCATTCTTTATCTGCCTCCTCCATAGTAATATCTCCCAACAAACCCCTCTCTCTTCGCCCACCATACCAAGTACTTCCTCATTTGTTTCCCTTCTTTCAGTCCATTTCACCTCCTCCATTCTTCTCCACACCCACATTTCAAAAGCCTAAGTCTCTCCTCCTGCTTCATAAAGTTTTATATTAAACATAAATAAATAATGGTGCATGAAAAACTTTTAATACACATCTTCCCTTCTTAATTTCTAACAGCACACAATTCACTTCACAGAATTAAATGTTACAAGGCTTTCAACCCTCGTCCACCACACTGCTTCAACAATTTATTGCTTAACTCTTTGCACTTCTTTCGGCATAACTTAGTATTTACATCCTTCCATTTCCTTCCCTCATCCATCTTTCTAATAATCTCATCCGCAATCCATGGTTTCCTCGTCCTTTTCCAAATTCAATGTTGCTCTAGTTTTGCAAGTGGCTTCCAATATCCCTTTCAATGACAAATTCCCATTTTTTCTCAATAAATCTCACCTCCTTCCCCTCACTCGCGTGATATTCTCTACAGCCTGCCTGATACTCCTTCCTTATCTAAATCTACTCAATACACTGCAAGGGTGCGTGGCGGGAGGTGTAAGGAAACCAACCGTAATTAAGAAAGAAAAAAAAACTGCTTGCAAAAGCCACAATTTTATACTATCCGCAAACAAAACATGGCGTACACTCATGCACCTAATCCTAATACCCTATCACAAGCACCTAAAAATACACCTAATACCCTATCCACAAGAACCTACAAATACACCTAATATCCTATTCATAAGCACCTACAAATACACCTAATATCCTGTCCACAAACACCTACAAATACACCTAATATCCTACACACAAGCACCTACAAATACACCTAATGCCCTATCCACAAGAACCTACAAATACACCTAATACCCTATCCACAAGAACCTACAAATACACCTAATATCCTACACACAAGCACCTAGAAATACACCTAATATCCTATTCACAAGCACCTAGAAATACACCTAATATCCTATTCACAAGCACATACAAATACACCTAATATCCTGTCCACAAGCACCTACAAATACACCTAATACCCTATCCACAAGAACCTACAAATACACCTAATATCCTATTCATAAGCACCTACAAATACACCTAATATCCTGTCCACAAACACCTACAAATACACCTAATATCCTACACACAAGCACCTACAAATACACCTAATGCCCTATCCACAAGAACCTACAAATACACCTAATACCCTATCCACAAGAACCTACAAATACACCTAATATCCTATCCACAAGCACCTACAAATACACCTAATATCCTTTTCACAAGCACCTACAAATACACCTAATATCCTATCCGCAAGCACCTACAAATACACCTAATGCCCTATTCACAAGCACCTACAAATACACCTAATATCCTGTCCACAAGCACCTACAAATACACCTAATATCCTATTCACATGCACCTACAACACTTGCAATTACGAATTTTTTCCCCGACTTGTAAATTCAATTTTTTAAATATTTCTAAAGGGACTTCGGTTTATTACCATTTCGATTTCTAATTGTTCAGGGAAAGAATGAGTATTTGCATCTATCTGTATACTGGCATCTATCTCCCTTATTTTATCTTTGTGGTCTGATCTACCTAAGTAGTGTGGGGCCATTATAATTCCTTTAGTAATGTCATCGTTTAACTCGTTTGTTCTGAACCTTTCTAAAAGTTTCAAGTTTCGCTTGTTCTCTTCGTACTTCAAGTGACTACCAGTGAAATCCCCAGAAAGACTATCTTATCATTCCGGTTAATTCTCCCCATTTCTACGGGAAACTTCTTATTGATCACACGCTGTTCCTAACCATAATATAGCCTAACTGATACCTTTCTGAACCTCCGAGCATTTTACATGCATACTCACGTCGTTTGCGGTGTCCAAACTAAATTTTTCGTATCTATTAACCCATATCTCCGGCAGAATTCTATTGTTTTGCCCCCGCGGTCATTCCTAGTGACTAAATCGTTGTCCCCCACATCATCACCATCTCTTCCTTCGCCTACTATCACATTTCAATCAACTATCACGTCTCCTTCTTGTAATTGATCGTACACCATTTCCATGTCTTCCGCTTATATTAGGCCCCGTGCTTAACATGCCACTCACGTAAGCCGTACTTTATTACTGTATACACACTTGATTTGTACATTCTGAATTCAAGTATACAACTTTTAACGTAACTATTATAATTAAATACATCCAATTCAATTCAAATTCAAACATTTTGGCATAGGTACATCACCGACTACAACACGATCATTCACTAATGCAACTATCATTGGCATTGGACTGGAATTTACTCTTTTAGTATCACAAATACAAGACCCGCCATAGAAATCTGTAGCGATTTTCACTTTCTGCAGAGTTAACTTCACAATCACATTAAATCAAAATTAAACCTTAAAACACGTGGAATATAACATCATTGAGATTCAAAATCAAAGATTAGACACACAATGATACGAAAAACATTGAACCACGTTTTCATAACCATTTGAAACGCAGAAGGTTCTACGGTAACCCGATTAATATTTCTCATTTCACATTTCCGGTCTTCAAAGACTAGTGGATACAGATTGTATGGTTATAATATAAATTGGGGGTAAGAGTAACAGATTATCGTGAAAGTATCGTATACACCTTAAGCGTCACATGCCCACACTTGGACCACATGTGCACTACGAGCAATTTTGCGCCCGAGAGATGAAGAAAGGCTAATATATATCACATGAAATGTACTAGAACCATTGCAAGTCTTCATATTAACCATCCTGAACTTAAATTGTACTGAAAAGAAACCAACAAGATAGCAAATAAAGCCGGGTATTACCGCATGATAACACTCCCACGATAGATTTAGTCGTACTATGCCAATTCTTCGATATAATAACATAAATTTGGCCAGAATTAATTACAAACCTCTTGGGTGAATCTCCATCCTTGCATTGAACAAACACCAAAATTCAATCTAGAATGCTGCTCATCAGTAGACACCTTTTCCGTCACAGGTTCCGATAGAAAAGCACCCATGTTGAAAATTTCTCACAAAAAACAAATAAATACAACGTCCTTTTTCGTTAAAAGAGTTCACGTCCAAATAAACTGTGAAGGGCAAAACTAGACGTTCTCTTCAACGAACGCCTCCAAGAGATTTACCCACCATGCTTGGCTTTGATATTAAGTTTAGGATGACTCCGGAATTAACTGACGATCGCAGGGTGTTGAAGCTTGGCGAAAATATTCTGAGAAAGTCGATAATTTGGCGGCAATATAGTATTCCGAACGGACTGAGATGATATTATCAAAACTGATTTAACTAACAAGCAGCTTCTGAATAATCAGGAATTTAACGTCCTTTCATCAAGAATTGCACTTAAAAATACGAATATAAGAATACCCTCGGCTAATCAGATACGAAAGCTTAAAAACACCTCAGACAGGAGAGAAATTCGAAAATGTTTCGAAATTTTGAGAAAATCCGGAAACATACCCTTGTTAAATGTGTATGAATTAGTCCGAGTTGCTGGTAACGCATGGAAAAAAGGAATAAGGAACAAATTATGCAAACATTTCCGACAAATCGTGATGTATTATCCATGGGTATAACTTTTTCATGCATTTCGAACCTCATCAGAGATTTCTTTCCAGAAATGCATTACATCAATCATAGTTAATATATTATGGACGGTAATGCTCATCTCCGCACATTTTTTTGTGTACACACTAATATAATATATTTATTTGTGTGCATGTCTTCCCTTATTTATCATCTACTCCGCGCTCATTTTCACACCAAGGAAATACTTGAATACTTAAAAAAATTTCTCAAATAAGTTTCCTGATGAGACAAAATCTACTAATTAATTATTTCAGAGAGGCTTCGCGTTTTGTGACCTTTATGCCTCCCACTTAAATTGTTTTGGATGCAATAAAAAGAAATTCAAGTGAAGCCATTGGTCATTTTGATAAAGTATCGGCGCTCTGACTTATGGACGAAATATGCCAGGCGGATCGACCGTTTGCCGGGCTTTTCGACCAATAAGACGAGACTATCAACACCACGTGACTTGACCAACTATGTGTTACTCCCGCGATAATACCAATACGGAGTCTTGGCGGTACATCAAATATTGCAGTATGTTAAACGGTTCATCCACATATTTTATAATATAGAGCATATTTCTAAACCAAATACCTACCAACATTCAAAACTCTGCCCTTTTGAAATGAATTGATGATTGAAACATTGATGCATGACGAAAAATATATTTTTTAATGTGATTTACCGTATTTTCCCATTGATAACGCGCACCTATTGTATAACGCT
This sequence comes from Hetaerina americana, assembly GCF_022747635.1. Lineage (NCBI taxonomy): Eukaryota > Metazoa > Arthropoda > Insecta > Odonata > Calopterygidae > Hetaerina > Hetaerina americana. Next base: position 277,300 of record NW_027286304.1, read on the forward strand.
CACCCAGAACTTTGTAGCTATCATGAATTTGTATGGATACCACGCGCCCAGGGCTTAATATTTATCTTAAACGTGAATAAATACCACGCATCTGTATGTACATATATATATATATATATATATATATATATATATATATATATATATATATATATATATATATATATATGCGCGTAAAAATTATATACAGTGTGCGTAAAAATACGTCTATATCAGATGCGTGTGTGTAAAAATACGTCTGTGTTTGGGCATTTTAAATTTTCATGACATAACGCGCATCGTCATTTTCTTCGATCATCTGACCATTTTTGATAACGCGCGCGTTATAGACTGGGAAAATATGGTATTTTCGACATGCTGTGGCTGTTAAATTTAACTCAACAAGATCACTAACCAAAGGAGTATACGATATATTGTATAAGGATGCTTCTTAAGATGAACAAAAATCTTCATTAAACGTTAGTTAGCCTACGAATTTGGCATGCATCAGGAATATTGATATATTCCCCAGCTTCTTATGATATTTATTAATAATATAGTGCCTAATTTATCTCAGTTATACTATCGATTAAATTACGTCACTATCAAAATTGCTCAACTTAATCCTTCATGTGAAAAGTATTACATCCTGCAAGACTGTTATTTACATTACAGCATTTGTGTGATATTAATATTACGGAATTTTATGTCAGCAAAGCTCATTTTAATCATTGTTATCCTCCCCATGGGCTACAACGTTGATTTGGTGCAAAGCCTTGGATGCTTTGATGACCCATAGACCTGTACTTATTAGTTGAAAGTTATTAGCCACATAATTGTCATTCATTCAGCAAAGCTTCCTCTTTGATACAGCTTTGATGTTAACAGCACCATTGAACAAGGCTATACACAACCAACTCACTTGTTTATCCCATAACAATTACGTACTTTCTTACACATGGTATTAATGAATCGTGGTAACTATGGAACATGGCTAATGAGCTGGGTGTTGTGCATTGCGCTGGGAGAGGGATGATCTCTTGGTTGTCATTACAAGAAGTCTTTGCGCAGCAAAATCAACAGCTTCAACAGAAGGATGCCACAGAAGTGGACTAATACAGTTAGAATAAGGACAAGGGATGTTAGGAAGGTGTTGAGAACTGGGAATTTGAAAATTTAAGAGGTTTTTTTGGGCTATGGGAGGTTTGATGGATGGATACTGGGAATTACTGGATTAATAATAATAGTAATTGATTTCCCTAATTGACTAATACATAGTATGGTACAGTATATCACACATTATGTACTCGTATAGGGTACATCAAGAAGTAGAGTAACTTAATAATTACTTGCCAGAAAAAATAAAATTACACCTGCATGTATTATTCTGTGCACAATATAAAATTTAATTAAACGAAGAACGCAATGTATATTTCCACAGTTCTTTATATACTTACAACTAGTTTCAATGCTTAGGCGTCATCATCAGGTACCTTCCACAAAGTTGAGCCGGGAACGATTATATAAAATTTAGCATTACCCAGAATGCAGTCATTCACACTGTAAAAACATTTTCATTTAAGTACATAAACAGTTTCTTTTTATTTTATTATAATTTATTTATTGATAGCTGCAAATACTTAGGTGTATATTTAACCAAGGATTAAGGGTGGGGGCTAAACATGGATTACATCATCAAGAAAGCCTTCAAAACTCTTCACTGAAATGCGATAATTGCAATATTTTATTTCGATCAGACATGGAGGAAGTTACGAGCCAAGGAACACGTGGGGTGTCACAGAAATAAGTGCCTGGGAATTGAACCTATGGCGAACCTACAGATCAGATTATATCATTTATTTAAGATACTATTATTATGATTACTTATTTGCTGAGAGATCACGGTACAAAAATACCAGGTGGGTGGTGTCTGTACATGGTATAAGGCACGTCACAAAAGGAGCAAAGATACGGGCTCAATTAAGATACATAAGAAAGAAGAAATGGTGCTCTGAGTTACATAATATTTGGCACAAACCCATGAACATTGGTTTTAACATGAACATGAAATATCAATTGAGAGAAATAATTGATCACCAACATGAATCAGACAACGACCATTGCTATAAACTAAAAGTATCAACCTACTGCTCAGGAATATCTCAAAGCCAACGTTTCACCTATTAGAAGTTGAACTTGAGTTAATTGATGCAACAGATGGATTGATGGACAGACTAGACAGAACACAAGGGAAAAATAATCTATGAATTAAATTGGCTCGACATATAAAACTGGATGTGAATTAAACAAATACAATACTGAGCTTATTTACAGCAGGGATAATTACAAATAATGTTCTACAGATAGACATAATGTTTTCAAACAGAAATTATAGTTAAATAAACATATATTTACATAATGTGCCTTAAATCTTTTGAAAAATTTGTTTCAGAGACGACGACTATGATATGAAAGGGATGCTTATGTATGTAGATGGCTAAATAATGTCTCAAGTGATGGTTTCTCGGCTTCTGCATGCAATGAATGTTCTTTTGAGGGTAGAGAGAAGGTTGCTGATGAGGAATAATCCCAAACAATGACAGAAAGCTATTAGAATCATCGCCAGGAAACCTCACAATGCTCCATCAAGGCCTATTTTCCGTGAATTAAATTTGCTACCACTCCCATGTATCTACATTATGTTTTTAATTCTATATATAAAAAATAACATTGGCAACTATTCTCTTAACTCTGCCTATCATCATCATTACACCAGAGGCAGGAATGACTTCCATTATGGGAATATAAGAACTAAAGCATTGAAATTAGGACCCAATGAAATGGGCATCAGATTATATAACAAACTACCCAAAAGTATCAAGGATACAAAGGGAACTGCTGCATTCAGGCATAAATTACAAAGATATCTACAGCGCAGTATGTTTTACTCGGTTGATGAATATCTCAACAATATTCCCGACCAGTAAGTTCATACTTGTAGTTTCTAGCAATGGTAATGGTCTGTTTTCATGTTTGTGATCAATGATTTTTCTGAATTTGATATTGTATGTGCATGTTACAGCCGATGTTCATGGGTTTGTACCAAACACTTATGTAACTATGAGCATCTATTCTTTTATGTATCTTAACTGAGCCTGTGTCTTTGCTCCTCATTGACGTGCCTTATATCATGTACATACTTCACCCACCTGGTATTTTTGTATTGTGATCTCTGGGCAAATAAAAAGTAATAATAATAATAATAACAATGTGATAAAAATGTGAGATACAGTGATAGACACATGCTCAATTTCAAATTAACCCCTAAGTGTCAGGATGTTAGCAGAAGAGTATTGTAATATTCATGAAAACTATAGTGGATGGCATTCCTGCATAAGATTTAGCCATGAGAAAGATGCATGTCAAGATGATCCCAAAGGTACTGTGGCGGCAGACAGGAGCGCGCGACGGATGCCTCACTTGTTGGCGTAGTTGCGCGACGGATGCCTCACTTGTCGGCGTAGTTTTGTAACCACCCACCAGAGGTCTCTATGGGGGTGGAGTGAACGCCGGAGCGGGCAGCCTAGCAGTCCCTTCTATGTACGCGCTAGAGTACGGTTCCATTGTCAGAGTGCCTGCGCACCACATTGTACCTCATATACAATAAACAAATGTTGTCGCTAACCGGCCTACGCTTCATTACCACCTGCCGCTAAAGTGGTGACCCCGAACGCGAATTTCTTTTCACGTTTTCTTTTTCTGCTCAAAGTTAGCGCGCACGTGGTCATGGCGTCTCCATGCCACGAGGACACTCCGCCATTAAGCGTCGACCGCATTGCCGTTAGGTTGCCGAAGTTTTGGGCCGAGCGACCGGAATTATGGTTTTCACGGGTGGAAATACAATTCAGGCTGTCCGGCATAACGTGTGACGACACTCAGTTCGGTTACGTGGTCAATCAACTTGAGGACCGATACGCGATCGAGGTCGAGGATGTGATTACGAATCCTCCCTCCACGGGTAAATATATCGCCATTAAGACGGAGTTAATTAGCCGCCTCACCACATCCAGGGAGCAGCGTATCCGCCAACTCCTTGAGCACGAGGAAATTGGCGACCGGAAGCCGTCGGCATTCCTCCGCCATCTTAAGACGCTGGCCGGCGAGAGCGTCTCGGAAGATTTCCTCAAAACTCTCTGGCAAAATCGGTTGCCATCGGATATGAATGCCATCTTAACGTGTCAAGACTCCGCCAAATTGGAGGAACTGGCACGTATGGCAGACAAACTGAGTGAGATCACGCCACGTGCACAAGTGGCTAGTGCGTCGATCACCAGCAGATTTGAGGCATCACACCAGCAACTCCTGCAACGCGTCGAGGAGCTTTCTCGCCAGGTTGCCGCATTGACCACAGGGGGGCCACGCTACCCCCGACCAAGGTCCCGCAGCCGCTCGCGTAACCGCGCGCGTTCCAACAACCACGCTGACGCCTCCGGTAGGTGTTGGTATCATTGGCGTTTCGGCGACAAGGCCAAAAAGTGTATTCCTCCGTGCACCGCCTCTACCCCTCCATCTTCCAACGTCTCCACATCATCTACGGGAAACATACAGGGAGGTCGGTAGACGCGGCCGCCGACCACTGCCCTTCTTCCAGCCGCCTTTACGTCACGGACGACGCCACCAAGACGCAGTTTTTGGTGGACACCGGCGCGGAGCTTTGTGTTTTCCCCCGTGCGCTGTTGAAGGGCCCCCGCGTGCGTACGGACTATGACCTGTACGCCGCAAACGACTCCGTCATCCCCACCTACGGATGGGTAGTGCTGCGTTTAAATTTTCGCTTACGGCGAGATTTTTCCTGGCGGTTTGTGGTCGCTGACGTGGGCAAACCTATAATAGGCGCCGATTTTCTTAAGCATTTCGGCCTGTTGGTGGACATACGCAACTGCCGTCTCATCGACGGTCTCACGTCCCTTTCCGTCGGAGGGCACTTGGCTAAGGGAGAGGTTCAGCATGTGAAGTCCATCGCCGGCAGCACGCCGTTCCACGCCCTGCTCTCCCGTTTTCCCAGCATCACCCGACCGGCGGGGACCCCTAAGCAGCTAAAACACTCCACGGTGCATTACATCCGCACCACACCTGGCCCACCGGTTTCATGCAGACCACGGAGGATGGCACCAGACAAGCTCGCCGCCGCACGGAAGGAGTTCGAGCTCATATTGCAGATGGGTACTGCGCGGCGTTCTGACAGTTGCTGGTCCTCCGCGTTGCATCTGGTTCCCAAAAAAGGTGACGAGTGGCGGCCGTGCGGGGATTATCGCGCGCTAAACGCGCGGACAATTCCCGACCGCTATCCAGTCCCCCATATCGAAGACTTCGCCGCCGGGCTCCACGGGAAAACAGTTTTCTCCAAAATTGACTTGGTAAGGGCATACAACCAAATTCCGGTTGCGCCGGAGGATGTTCCAAAAACTGCGATTACGACCCCCTTCGGGCTTTTCGAGTTTCCCTACATGTCCTTCGGTTTGCGCAATGCTGCGCAAACTTTCCAACGATTTATGGACAATGTGTTACGCGAGCTAGACTTCTGTTATGTTTACCTCGACGACATTTTGATTGCCTCAGCCGACGAGGAAGAGCATAACAGGCACCTCAGTGAAATTTTTACGAGGCTCAGCGATAGCGGCGTTCTCATAAACTCCGCCAAGTGTATTTTCGGTGTCGCAAAAGTTACCTTTTTAGGCTATAGTGTTTCCGCCGAGGGTACTCAGCCTCTCGCAGACAAAGTGGAAGCTATTTGTAATTTCCCCTTGCCCGGAACCGTAAAAAAGTTACGCCAATTCTTGGGGATGCTTAATTTTTACAGAAGGTTTATTCCCAATGCAGCCTCACTGCAAGCACCGCTCCATAATGTCCTGCGGGGGAAGGTAAAGGGCAGTGACGTCCTGGTGTGGTCGGAAAGCCTAAGAGAGTGTTTCGCTTCTTGTAAGCAAGCGATTTCGCAGGCTACCCTACTCGCCCACCCGAACCCCGAGCTACCCCTTGCGTTATTTTCAGACGCGTCCGACAGCAGTTTGGGGGCAGCCCTCCAACAGTTGACACACAAGGGTTGGCAGCCCCTTGCTTTCTTCACGAAAAAGCTTAGCCCCGCGGAAGTAAAATACAGTGCTTACGACAGAGAACTACTGGCCGTCTATAGAGCAGTGCTCCATTTCAGGCACATGATCGAAGGGAAGCATTTCATTATCTTCACTGACCAGAAACCTCTGACCTTCGCGTTTCGACAGAAGGCGGATAAGTGCTCCCCACGGCAGTTCCGTTATCTCGACATGATAGGGCAGTATTCTACGGATATCCGCCACATTTCCGGAAAGGACAACGTTGTCGCGGACGCCCTATCCCGAGTCGAGGCAGTGTCGCCCGCAATCGACTACAAGGCCTTAGGCATAGCCCAAGAGAAGGACGAAGAACTGCAAACTCTCCTGACGGAAAACTCGTCCCTCTCTATGAAGAAGATCATGCTACCCGGTGCGCAGGTGGAAATATTTTGCGACGTCTCCACCCCAAGAGCCCGCCCTTTCCTTCCACATAATTTCCGAAGGGAAGCCTTTAATTCAGTGCATAACCTTTCTCACCCCGGCGTTAAGGCATCGGCAAAACTCGTCGCCGAGCGTTTCGTGTGGCCCTCCATCAATAAAGACTGTCGAACATGGGCTCGCGAGTGCATCCCGTGCCAAGCGGCGAAGGTGACTCGCCATGTGTCAACGCCGGTCGGCACGTTCACCCCGCCAAACGCCAGGTTCGAGCATGTACACATCGACCTAGTAGGACCGCTACCGCCATCCCGCGGGTACCGATATTGCTTGACATGCGTGGACCGTTTTTCCCGTTGGCCGGAAGCTTATCCTTTGGAGGACATAACCGCGGAATCCACCGCCAGGGCACTCCTTCTGGGATGGATAGCGCGGTTCGGCACGCCCCTCAGGATAACGACGGATCAGGGCAGACAGTTCGAGTCGCATCTTTTCAAGGAGCTGACGAAGTTCCTCGGAGTGACTCACCTACGAACCGCCGCGTACAATGCCGCGGCGAATGGCCTGGTCGAACGTTTTCATCGCCAGCTGAAAGCTTCGATCATGTGCCATGCGACGGAGTGGTGGACAGACAGCCTCCCCGCTGTCCTGCTGGGCATCCGTTCCGCATGGAAAGAGGACATCCAAGCTACCCCTGCAGAGGTGCTTTACGGCCAGACTCTACGCCTGCCCGGAGATTTCCTCGCCCCAGCATCCCAGGCACCACCACACGACCCCTTGAGTTTCACCTCACAGCTCCGGGACCACATGAGACGAATCACGCCCCAGCCAGGTTCCCGCCATGGGGACCATCCTGTTTTTGTCTTCAAAGACCTGCGGACGACATCTCATGTGTTCGTGCGGAATGACGCGGTCCGGGGCTCACTTCAGCCTCCTTATGAGGGTCCATTTGCGGTGGTCAGCCGGCTGCCGAAGGATTTCGTGGTCAACATAAGGGGGAGGGACGCCGTGATTTCTCTGAACCGGTTGAAACCAGCATATATGCCCACCGGTGATGAACCACAAACTGCGGACCATCATTGCCCAGAAGAAAGTGGAGCAGCAGAACAGCAGCAGCAGATCCCTGTTCCCTTTTCCCCAGAGTACGCCACGAAAGCTGGACGAAGAGTTCGGTTTCCCCACCACCTCAAGGATTTCGATACCTAGATTATCGCCAGGACTTCATTCTTTTGTTAATATTGTCATTCTTCACATAATTTTTTTTATTAATTTATGTATGCATTTCCTTTTTTTTTCTCTTCGAATGTAGTTTTTTTTAACGTCTTTTCATTTACCCTCAAGGTAAATGACTGCTAGGGGGGTGATGTGGCGGCAGACAGGAGCGCGCGACGGATGCCTCACTTGTTGGCGTAGTTGCGCGACGGATGCCTCACTTGTCGGCGTAGTTTTGTAACCACCCACCAGAGGTCTCTATGGGGGTGGAGTGAACGCCGGAGCGGGCAGCCTAGCAGTCCCTTCTATGTACGCGCTAGAGTACGGTTCCATTGTCAGAGTGCCTGCGGCACCACATTGTACCTCATATACAATAAACAAATGTTGTCGCTAACCGGCCTACGCTTCATTACCACCTGCCGCTAAAGTACTGTCCAAAGACTGCTTATATGGAAATCTTGGCCTTGGACCAGAGTGACCACAGTAAAAGAGACCCAAATTGTTTTAGAATAGGTGGTCACTGGTGTTGAAGCCTTTTTATGTTTGTTGAGAAATAGTTGTTTAATTCTACATGGGCACTTCCCTTATCATAACATTTTTTATTATACACTGGTCACACACATACTACAATCAAAATTAGTGAAATAACATACAGCAATATGGATTACAACATAAATTTTTACAAAAGTACATGTAAAAATATTTATTAAATACTACATATAATTAATAATAAAAAAGGTGCAAGAAAGAAAAATTTATTAAGGGTAATGGAAAACTAAATAAATTTAATTTGAGATATAATTTGCGGACACAGAGCACCTGTCTATGAAGATATTTACCTCTTTCTATAAGAAGAGATCCTAAATTAATGAAAAGAAAGCTATGAGAAATTGCTAAAGAAGTTATGAAGTTAATCCTGAAATATGACTTGTCCCAGTTATCTGCAAATTCATAGCATTAATGTCTCAATAAAATTTGGCCTGTTTTCTTTTGAATAACCCAGTTTTTTAAAAATATTATTTCAATACTAGGATCAGTTTCACTGCAGCACACATATCTTTCCATTCTATTCAAGTGTTGGAATGCAAGATAAGGCTGCATTTTCTAGGGATAGTAAAATGTGATGGTTTCCCATTGCCTCCCACACTGCAGTACAGCAGCCAATACCGTGCACTTCACTTTGCCCAGATTTGTGGCAGCTGATGTGTCAGTCCAACCTACTCGCCACTGTGCCACCAGTGCCTAATGGTGTAACTGCTGCCTTCCCAATGGGTTCTCGGTAGCTTTATAGTAAGAGCATATTTTATTGCCATTGCCTTGTTCCGAAATACCATTATCTCTTAATATATGCATGCCTCATTCTAAAAAACCATTACCAAATGTTTTTCTAAGCTGAAAAATTTCCAATCATTTGAAGGAATGCATTTTGGGAAAGATGGAAAATAAGTAGCATGCATTATTCAGTTAAATTCTTAAAAATAAAAACCAAGTATAGTAGACGTGATTAAATGTAGCATTCTGTGACAAGACACCATTATATCAGTATTAGCTCCTATCCCATTTAATGGAACAAATACAAATTCCTAGATGTACACAGAAAGACTTTTGATTTATTATTTATAACTGAAGTATTTCTTAGGGTCACCAAATCAAAAATATAAGGGATAAGAGATATAAAGGCAAATTATCTGAATACTAATTGGGGGATGATCTGTTTGCGTTAAAGAAGGAGATATATATATATATATATATATAACAACACAGTAATCAACCCTGGAAGGTCGGTTTGGTATGGGTGATGGCAGAGATCACCCAGTACTAAGCCCTATACGGCGTGTGAATATTCATACATCAGGGTAGGCGGGCCAGTTCCTTTCCCTGTGCCGGTTATGGTTTCCCAGGAAGATCTGGTACCCAAGAAATCACTTTAGCTTGGGTGGAGCTGCAGGTGCCCAGAGTGCCTTGCACGGGAATTGAACCCAGGACCCTCCGATCAGCAGTCCAAAGCTCTACCCACTGGACTACCGCGACCAACATTTGATAACTTATACCACTGCACTTCACATAAAAACATGATATGTTGATTCATTACTCTGTGATGTCATCAACTTCCATTTTCAGACGACAAACAGTATAAACAAGAAAGGGCAACAGAAACTATAACATAATTGGCATATGCATAGCTCGTAGATCCCCCAAGCACAAAGACTGCTCCTTATCGGGTCTCAGGAGGCAACTAAGGTTGCTATAGTGGACGGGGATATAGCCTGAGTCATGGTTGCCAAATGGCAACAGTTTATACGTTTATTTCACAGGACATGCATATAACATTTATAGTAATAGAATAACACACATCAGAGGGAAGAGAGTCGTCAAGGGGTGGTAACAGTGCTGAACAAAAAGGAATGAGGATTGTAGGCATAGATCTGGCGAGGATTAGAATATTATTGGTGGTGGCAATACGTGAAGGATTAACTGGTCAT
>NW_027286304.1:292500-295000 GCF_022747635.1 Hetaerina americana
ATATAACAGGGCAAATTATTAAATCATGATGATGAAAACTACTGGGCCAAGCACAGAGCCCTGTAGTACACCACATTTTACCTTAAGAGCTGCAGATGGACAGCCTTCAAGTTCAACCAATTGGTGGCGATCATCCAAATTCATTAGTGTCAGTGCAATTCCCTTAATACCATAATATTGTAACCTTTGTTAGTAATATTGAATGATTAACTCAGTCGAAAGCCTTACTGAGATCACATAGTGTCACAGAGACTGATTCCTTCTCTTCAAATGTATTAATGATATAATTAACTATGGACTCTCTATTGCCAAAATTGTAGATTTCCCAGATCAAAAGCCATACTTTGATTTGGAAAAGAGGTTATTTAACTCAAAAAAAATTACATATTTGATATCTAAATAAGAATGGGGAAAGAAAACTCCAATGGCCGTAAAAATTAGTTGCAAATCTCTCGTCAGACCAATTGTCGTGTTGGTTTAGTGGGAACCACGTCAGGGACCAACCACAATCTCTCGACCAGAATGGGAAACCCCTGACGTGGTTCCCGTTAAACTAACACAACAATTGGTCTGACGAGAGATTTGCAACTAATTTTTACAGCCATCGAAGTTTTCTTTCCCTATTCTTATTTAATTGAGAGGCTGTAGAGCTCACTATTTCTTGCTATATTTGATCTCTCATAATGGCTTCAAAAATTTTACCAAAAATGGAGACTATGGAAATGGGGTGGTAGTTAGCTAAATTGTCTTTATCACCTTTCTTAGAGAGAGATACTGTTTTGGAATTTTTCAGAGCTGTTGGAAAATCTCCGGTCTCAAAACATAAATTGACTAACATAGCTAATGGTTCTGAAATAATAATAATAATGTCCTTTATTAGGGAATTAGACAGACCATAAATATCCTTTATTTTGGATTTTTAAAATTTTTTAAAAGTTGATATAATATCAAATGGAGTAACAAAATTCCATTTAAAATTTAAATTATTCGGAGGAAGATTTTGCAGCAAACTGCCAATATGTGCAGCATAAACATTTCGAGATAACAAATTGTGTTCAAAAGCTTTTAAGAAAAAATTATTATTTACAGTACCTGGAGTTCAAGGAAGATTTTCTTTTCCATGACCAACTTCTTGATTGATTAGTCTCCATGCTGCCTTTTGTTTGTTTTTTGCATTCAATATAAAATCCTTATAAGCTTTATTTTTTGCACACTTAACTCAATTATAATAATCTCTTTTGTATTTTAAGTAAACCTCTATGTTGTGCAGTCGTCCACTGGTTTTGTAAGAGCGGAAGTAAGTAAGTTAATCACTTCTAAGAGTTATTAATTCCCCAGTATATCAGAGATTATTTGTATTTTCAGTGGGCATAGAGTTTAGTATTTTTTTAGGAAAGCATTGCTCAAAAATGCCTAGGAAATTACCCCAAAAACATGAAAAACAAGTTTGCTCGACAGAGTCTGTGCAAATACCATGCCAATTAATACAAGATAGAAGCAGTTTGAAACTCTCTAAACTTTCTATTGTAATGGGCCTAGTGATAATGGTTTTAGCTCTATTTGAGAATATCTTTTGAGTTATTTGAGTCTTAAAAGTGAAGCTTATACCTTGATGGTCAGATAGGAGATATCCAATAACACTTATACCCTACAGTTCAGGACCACAATTGGTAACTACATGATCTACACAGGCAGAAAAACAAGTAGGCTCTTTGCTTGCCCAGGATAAATTATGTGAAAGCAAAAGATTTTCAAGAACCTGATAATTGCTAGTTTTTAGTGTTATGTCGATATTATTATTATTAAAACCTAAAAGTTCAGATAAACAATATGATGTTCAGGGGCGCACCCAAAAGTGGTAGGACTGATTTTTTTACAAGAGTTTTATTGACGATATTCTTACATCGACTTAATAATCTTCAAAGTATGCTCCTTGAGCTGCTACACACTTAGTATAACGTTGCTCCCATTCCCCGTACGCCTGCTGGAAATTTTCTTTGGGGATGCCATTGATGACCCTCATCGAAGCCTCTTGAACGGCCTTTATTAAGTAAAACGTTGTCACTTGAGCTGTCTTTTCATCAGGGAGAAGAAGAAGAAGTCTGGTGGTGCCAGATCGGGAGAATAGGGCGTGTGCGGCAACGTGGCAACGCCGTATTTGGCCAGGAGCTGTCTGACGACGAGCGCGCCATGGCACAGCGGGTTGTCACGATGAAGCACCCAGCAGTTTGCGATGGCCAAATCCTGTGAAATAATGCGTTGGACGTTGGATGCAGACAGACCCAACTGGTCTGCAATTTCTTCACTGGTTAAGTGTCGGTCTGTGTTCAGCAGTGTCCTCACTCTGTCCACATTCGTGTCGGTTCTTGCCGTCGACGGCCATCTGGAGTGATGGTTGTCTTCAACGAGCTCCCTACCCTCTTTAAACAACTTGTGCCACTCAAATACTGTGGAACGGCTTAAGGCAGTGTCCCCATAAGCCTGCTTGATCATATCGAGG
>NW_027286304.1:300000-350000 GCF_022747635.1 Hetaerina americana
AGTTAAATTTTTACAGAATAGTATAAGCAATTTAGATATACAATAAATTTTGTTTTTTAATTTTAGGATGAAAATTCAAATATACATAAATTATTTTCCAAAATCCTGCAACAGGGTGATATTTTATAAAAATTAAAAACCGCAGCCCAAGCATTCAAATATACCTATACCGGCTTGATCGAGATTCCACGGTACATAATTAAAACAAAACAAGGAGGCACAGACAAACATAATTCAAAAAATCTTCCCTGCATTGCGTCTCTTGGGAAAGACAACGCATTCCTTGCGCACTCAAAAGAGCAAGTGAGCACAGACTCACCTGACGGAGAAAAGGCAGGGTCCGCTCAGTCAATTGCGTGTCACTGCGCTTTGTGATGCAGTTCTATGTGGCGTTTGAGGTAATCAATGCGCTTGTAGCCAAGGTCACACAGGTTACACGCAAACGGACGCAGCTCTGAATGCGTAAACTGATGGCGTTTCAGAGTCTGGCTCGTGGCGAAGACTTTTCTGCAGAGGGGACACTCGTTCGGACACGGTTCTTGCGTATCGTGCGTCTTCCTGTGCTGTAGGTAGAGTTTTTGTGACTGGAACCAGCGGCCTAAGAGGGGACAATCAAAACATTCGATCAATGTGAGTCGACGGCCGATAGAACGAGCAATTTAACCTTTAACCAAAACCAATTGCACTCTTAACCATTGACATATACATGGGAACAAGCAATTACAACTTTTGTATATATATATATATATATATATATATATATATATATATATATATATATATATATATATATATATATATATATATATATATCTATATATATATATATATATATATATACTCATATATACAGAAACAGATATAAGGAAAAGGGATAGGAACACATATAAAGGTCGAACACAATAGAGGTGGGGAAGGCGGAATCGAACGGATCACAAGAGTAAAAATATTTCCTCGACCGGGACTCGAACCTCGGATCATATATATGCAATGGTACATTGGAGGGACTTTTGCGCATGGTTTAGGAGCGCAAATGGGATCTTAACCCTTCCATCATTAGACATTTCCCCACACGAATCTTGCGTACCACACTCACCGCAAGTCGAGCACTGGAATGCCCCTTTCGGCTCAACCGCACCGACACCGTCTTGCGCACTGGGGGCCTGCGCAGAGGCATCCAGCCCAGTGTTTGCCTTTGTGGGAGGAGGACTCTGCTTTGCCTTCTGGCGTTGCTTCTTCTTGCGCGGTGGTTCCGATCCGAGGCAGCTCCAGTCGACATATCCCTGCGGTACATTCCCACTTGAGAGGAGAATGCTACCTTCCGTGTACATGTGTGCCGATGCCGCAATGCGTCTCGGCTGCTTCCAGCCCGGCACATCCTCGAGAGAGGTATGATGTACCTCTTTGGGCTGGAGTGCAGCTGGGGAATCAACCACGGTATGTACCGTGGGTGAGGCTGGCTTCTTCAACTTGTCCGTCCCCTGACCCCCTGTGCTGCAACTGTCCGGCACGTTGACCCTCGAGAGCGTGATATCCGGCACGACAGGAGACCGGGTCTCGCAGCCTCTCATCAATTTTGGTCTCTTCTCAAGGCTGTCCTTAGATGAGTTAGGTGTGCGTTGCCTTTTCAGGGGTGTGCCGGTCCTCGGACGTAAGTTCTCCCTTCCCACAGATGATGCCGGCCCTATCGGCACATGAAACCATCATACAATCATCAATACACATTTAATTTGTCCAAGAAACATGTATTTACCTTTGGTAAGACACAAAAAAACGTACAAACGCCCATACAATACAATAGTTCAAGAGCTAACCTCTGTAATGGGGTTGATGTCCTTACCCAAGCACCCACGGTGACCCTGAAATGGGGAGTGTTCATAGATGCCACACACAAAATTATTTTTCTATCCGTGGGGAATGCGTCCATAGACGTTGTCTTTCGGATCTGGGTTCTGAATGGTTCTGCCATTAACTGTAATTTATATCAACTCAATGTTATCAGCAATAGACGCAGGGGAGTTCTTTACTTTTGTATAAGTTTTAAAGTCTTTTCGATACAAAAGGACCCTTTATGGTACTTTTTCTCATATTTTTAATGTGTATATTTCATGGATAGACATTTTCTTTTGTTTTACCTTTGCAGTTCTTTCATTCAAATAGATACGGACATACTTTGGGGGTTTTAATTTTATTTGATTTCGTCCATTTTATTTTTGAGTGGAAATCACAGCCTTTTGTGTTGACTACTACATAATTCGGAGTTTTGTTTCTACCGTGTTGTATATAGACATGCGTTACCCATTACTACCGTGACCCACATATATATATATATATATATATATATATATATATATATATATATATATATATACACACACACACACACATATATAGATAAATATAAAAATATATATATATACATATAAATAAATAAATAAATAAATATATATATATATATATATATATATATATATATATATATATATATATATATATATATATATATAAACATATATATATATATATTATTAGGTAATCTACCGGTTAAGGTAGGTTTTTGGATGGACAAAATTATTTTTCAACAATTTGTGACCCCCATCAAAACACAACATCCAACTCTACATCAGGTCCCTCCCTTCATCCCCTATCCAAGACATCCCTGTCTATCCTGTTCCTTCCCTTACCTCGTTTGCCATTGACAGTCTCCCCTCTATTACACTCTTCTTCAACATCCCGCTACTGCCGGTCAATACCCCCTTCCACTTTTCCTGCCTCCTCCTTAGTAATATCTCCCAACAAATCCCTCTCTTCGCCTCTCACCATACCAAGTACTTCCTCATTTGTTTTCCTTCTTTCGGTCCATTTCACCTTCTACATTTTTCTCCACACCCACATATCTACAATAACCTCCAGTCTACGTCTATCCTCCTGCTTCAATGACCACGTTTCCATAGCCACACATAACTACGCTCCATATCAAAGTTTCCTAACGAGTCTTTTCTTAACATCCTTACTCAACGTCCCTCTCATCTCAACTCCCTCCTCCTTGTGAAAGCCTCTTTGCCCAACATGACGCAATTCTTTTCCTTATGTCCCTACTACTTTGAAACCTCTTTGGTCCAAATAACACTACCGAGATTTTCTAGTTTTAGCCCTCCTATTTTAATGTTTAGCTTAGCCTGTTTCTTTCTAGAAAATGGCATAACCTTTGTTTTATTCAAAATGGAGGATGTGGAGCTATTGGCTGTTAAAGAAATAATCTCAAGGAAGAAGATCCTAAGGCCAATAAAAATAATTACGAAGAACTCCTATACCGGTATTTCGGTCACCAGGTGACCATCAACGGGAAGAAAATCAAATAGGGCACTTGAGAACTTGGAGGAGGAATGTGCACCAGGCACTGTCCAAAGTCAAGTGTCACTGTGATTCTCATCTCATATCTATCCCACTGAATTTCCAATTCACTCAGCAATACTTGCAGCACCTCGGCTGACTGACAAGCTAAAGCTTGATCATCAGCAAACCTAACTGAATTTATCAATGAATTCTCCACTGACTTCATTCTTATATCCAGTTCTTCCCATAATTCATCTCTTTAGCCATTTCGTCCAAAAAACATTAAACAGCACAGGTGATAATAGGATACACCCCATGCCTTACACCTCTTCCTAACACTGCCCATCCGGACTCCCACACGCACCTGAGCAGTCTGAGACATGTACAGGTGGCGGATTAGCCTCCTTTCCCTCCAATCTATTTCTATTTTCTACAATATATTCATTAGTTTTTCCCAATTCAATCTATCAAATACCTTTTTGGAAACTACGAAACAGGGAAATACCTCCTGGTTGTCTTCTATATTCCTCTCTCGATTAATTATCTCATTACTGCAATGGCATCATGCGTACCTCTCCCCTTCCTAAACCAAAACTGATCATCGCCTAAGTAATCATTTGCCCTACTCTCTATCCTTTTGTTTATGATCCTAAGAACAACTTTAGCTGCGTGGGATATCAAACTTATCGTCCTGTAGTCCTCACATGATGTAGCCTTTGCCTTTTTCGGAATAGGAACTAAAACTGATCGCACAAAGTCTTCCGGCCAGATTCCCTCCTCATAAATACTACGGATCAACCCATATAGCTTCTTCCTCCCACATTTTCCTAAGGATTTCAAAAGTTCCACGGGAATGTTATCCACCCCCACGGCCTTATTTAGTTTCATTTCCCTTAATGCCCTTTCTATCTCATTGTCTAGTATGCCTGGACCTAAGCTGTCTTCCTCTACGTCATTTTCTTTTTCAATGTCTAACTTTGTTGGTCTGAGTTCTTTACCATACAGTTCTTCTATATACTCCTTTCATCTCTCTTGGATCTTTCCTGCGTCAACTATTACCTTACCGGCCTTATCTCTAACTGTTAGCATAGCTTTCGTTTGTGAAGGGCAAAGAGAGGGGTTTGTTGGGACAAATCCAATGGAGGTGGATTAAAAATCGATGAGGGGCGTATTGACCGGCAATGGTGGGATGTTGAAGACTGTAATAGAGGGGAGAGTTAGGCAAATAAGGAAAGGGAAGGAACAGGATAGGGATGTTGGATGGGATGAATTCCTGAACCACATTCCTGAACGAGAGACAACATGAGAGTGATTACCGTCCATCGGCAAGGAGTTCTCAGCCCTGACTTGCACAGTCTCCACTGGAGAAATCCCCTCCTTGCGCAGATCTCCTCTGGACACACCTCCCTTGTCTCGGGGCATGCTTGGAGATCCCTGCAACAGTTCCTTCAACGTCAGGCTGGCCCTACTGACGATGCTTGCGGCGCTTATCTCCTCCACGGTGCTGTCCACCGCTTCACCTGCAAGCTGAATTAAAACAGGCTGCAGACGTTTTGCCAAGAGAGAGACGTCGGTAGTGGGGTCAATGCGAGGGGATAACCGTAAACATATCCAACACACAACGCAAACCGATAAAACAAAGGAACACGGGCGGCAAACATTTACAGACCTCTGCACACAAGAATCAAAAGAAGAGTGTTGCTAAAATAAATCAGTCTCGAAGCATATCTTCCTAATTGCATTCTGTATTTTACATAGATCTGCCACTGTAACAGTTATTTTAACTCATAAATCCACGAGGAAAAGAAGAAACAAAATTCTTTCATCTATGCTTCATTTATTCTAATACTTAGTACTTCTTCATTCTAACACAGTACTTCACGTTAACATGGAATATGTCATATTATATACCATATATAATATGAATATATATGTATGAGTATATGTATGTATAAGTATAATAAGAATATATATGTATGAATATATAATATGAGGAAATATTATATAAACCATAAACACAGTAGTAATCAACCCGAAGGTTGGTTTGGTATGGGTGATGGTAGAGGTTCCCGTTATTGTATGTATGTATATATGTATATATATATATATAAATATATATATAAATAAATATATATATATAAATAAAAAAATAAATATAAATATATATATATATATATATAACACTTTTTGAAAGTCTCATGGACATGAATAATAATGTATAACACTTAGCACTAGTGGACACAGAGAGTGAGTCTCTTTTTTGTGTGTTTCTGTGTTTTTGTCTGTGTCCACTAGTGCTAAGTGTTATATATATATATATATATATATATATATATATATATAATATAAAACAATAAACACAATAATCAACCCATGAGAAGGTTGGTTTGGTATGGGTGATGGTAGAGTTCACCCAGTACTAAGCCTGACACTGTGCGAAATTCAGATACCAGGGTATTAAGGGGCCAGTTCCTTTCCCTGGGCCAGTTATGGTTTCCCAGGAAGATCTGGTAGTATCCAAAAAACCACTTTGGCTTGGGTGGAGCGGAAGGTGCCCAGAGTGCCTTGCCCGGGAAACGAACCCAGGACCCTCTGGTCAACAGTCCAACACTCTACCTACTGGACTACCGCGACCCACGTATTATGAACATATATGCATGTGTATATATATATATATATGTATATATATATAATATACGTATATATATATATATGTATATATATATATATATTTCTATGATATATCTTCAGAATTTGAAGGTGACGGCTGAGCCTTCGAAACAACATATTGTGACTGTCCTTTCTTTGTGTCTCTATGGTTTAAAAATCTACATCTGTGTTTATACTACCTTGATCAAAAAGTTCCCGGAATAACCACCGTGTGGCGCTCCCATCGTTCCGATTCGAGTTCTGTTTTTTTTGTTAAGTTGGTACATCTGTTGTTGATATTCCCTTTAAATCTTAGTGTCATAACTTGACATTTGCAAAAGTTACGTAGCCAAGAGTACATCTATCTCTGTGTGTGTTGGCGATTTTTTACAATTGCAGAAATGGATTTAAATTTGCAACAACGAACTTGTATTAAATTTTGCGTAAAAAACGGATTTAGTGGCGCACGGACGTTGGAAATGTTGGAAAAGTGTTTCGCCAACGATTCTCTAAAAAAAACGGTCGTTTACCAGTGGCACGAGCGGTTCAGAAGTGGTCGTGAGTCAATCGAAGATGATGAACGCAGTGGCAGACCATCGACATCGAAAGTCGGTGAAAAAATTGATAAAGTAAAAGAAATGTTGGTCAATAACCGCAAATTAACCATCAGAGAAATAGCGGAGGACTTGAACATTGCCTATGGATCCGCCCAAGACATTGTGGTTAATGATTTGGGTTTCCGTCGTGTAGCAGCAAAGTACCTCAATTTCATGCAAAAAAGAGACCGTGTTGACGTCGCAAAAGACATGATTTGCGAGGCTGAATCCGATCCCACATTCATCAAAAGGATCATTACTGGAGACGAGACGTGGGTTTATGAGTACGACACGCAATCCAGACATCAGGCAAGTGAATGGCGTCCACCAAATGAGCCGAGACCAAAAAAACCACGTCGTTTTCAGTCAAAAAAGAAGGCAATGCTGACGGTTTTCATGGATTACAACGGTGTAGTGCATCATGAATTTTTGCCAGAAGGCCAGACAGTAAACAAAGAGTATTATTTGGGCGTTATGAGACGTTTGCGTGAAGCAATTCGCCGAAAGAGACCAGAAATGTGGGCAGAAAACTCGTGGATTTTGCACCATTGTCGCACAGTGCTATCATTATTCGTAATTTTTTGACGAAAAATGCAACAAATACCATCCAACAGCCACCGAATTCACCTGATTTGGCTCCCTGTGACTTCTTTCTGTTCAATCGAGTTAAAAAACCATTACGGGGAACGCGTTTTAGCAGCCGAGAGGAAGTAATGGAAAAATCGCAGGAAGCACTGATGGACATACCGAAAACCGACCGTAACTTTTGCAAATGTCAAGTTATGACACTAAGATTTAAAGGGAATATCAACAACAGATGTACCAATTTAACAAAAAAAACAGAACTCAAATCGGAACGATGGGAGTGCCACACGGTGGTTATTCCGGGAACTTTTTGATCAAGGTAGTATACATATTCCTCTCCCCTTCCTATATATATGCATATATATACAAATAATTATATATATATATATATATACATATATATATATATATACACATACACACACATACCCGGGACCCTCCGGTCAGCAGTCCAACGCTCTACCCACTGGACTACCATGACCCAACATATATATGGTAGTCCAGTGGGTAGAGCGTTGGACTGCTGACCGGAGGGTCCCGGGTTCAATTCCCGGGTAAGGCAATCTGGGCACTTGCAGCTGCACCCAAGCTAAAGTGATTTTTCGGGTACCAGATCTTCCTGGGAAACCATAACCGGCACAGGGAAAGGAACTGGCCCCCCTTAATACCCTTATGTGTGAATTTTCACATGCCGTATAGGGCTTAGTACTGGGTGAACTCTAACACCCACACCAAACAGACCTTAGGGTTGATTACTGTGTTTATATATATATATATATCTCTCTCTTCAAGAAGGCCTTTGAGAGGGCCGAAAGCTCGAACAATTTAACGTGTGAGTGTTCTTTTAAATGTGTCTATTCTTTTCTATTTGTGTTATATTGTGTCAGCCCATTATTGTGCCGCTCGTGTGAGTTTTTCCGTACAATCGTGATATATATATATATATATATATATATATATATATATATATATATATACATATATGTATGTATATATATACATAAATATATACATATATATACACACATGCACACACACACATATATACACATATGTATACATGTATATATATACACATACGTATATATATATATATATATATATATATATATATATATATATATATATATATATATATATATATATATATATATATATATATATATATATATGTGTGTGTGTGTGTGTGTGTGTGTGTGTGTATATATATATATATATATATATATATATATATATATATATATATATATATATATATATATATATACACACATACACACACACACACACACACACACACACATATATATATATATGTATACATATGCACAGCCCAAACAATAGCACATCTCCCAAATTACATGAACATGCATGCAAATAAAAATGACAAAACATACCTCCACTTTCCTTGCGCTCTTCTCTCTTGCCTCTGCTCTCCCCGCTGGAGTTCCCCTCGTGAAGCGACCCTTACTGTTGCGCATCCTCTGTTCCTTGTGGAATGACCCCAACTGAACGTTCGACTCCTTTCGACGCAATGGATCAGGAGAAAATAAAGAGGAAAGTGAGTGACTCTGACCAAAACCTGTGCACGTCAAGCATGACCTCTCCGGAGGCCCATCCACGCAATACAACCCAAGGCAGGGGGAGAAAAATTGGCAGGGGGTGACAAGGAAATGAACCAATGCCCACATACATGACTTTAGCAAATGACAACCTCTCCAGAGGCCCATCCGCGCAATACAACGCAAGGCAGGGGGAGGATAATTGGCAGGGGGTGTCAAAGAAATGAACCAATGCCCACATACATGATTTTAGACAAATGATCTCTCCAGAGGCCCATCCGCGCAATACAACGCAAGGCAGGGGGTGTCAAGGAAATGGACCAAAACCTACAAACATGATATTTAACAAACAGAAAGAGCAATACACATTATTGTTGTAGGTAATCTACTGGTTAAAGAGGGTTTTGGATACAATCAAGCAGGTTTCCCTTGTCTTTCCCTCATAACAAAATACAACCCAACATCCTACTCCACAAGCCCTTCTTCATCTCTGTGTACTTCCTTCCTTCATTCTATCCAATATCCCAACCTATCCTATACCTACTTCCCTTCCCATTTTTCCTTCCATCTATCAAGATCTTCAACATCCCACATCAAACAACATAATATGAGGGCAGTTCAATAAGTTCCCATGTTTCACAACAAAGAGCATTCCTGAGGGTAGTTTATGTTATTATAGTGTGCTGCCATCTATAAAATGATGGTGAAACAAATTTTGGACTGATTTAAAGGTTAGTTTGGACTTGGCAGCCATTGGAGTAAGTCTTCTCTGTCCATTTCACCTTCTCCATTCTTCTCCACACCCACATATCTACAATAGCCTCCAGTCTACGTCTATCCTCCTGCTTCAATGACCACGTTTCCATAGCCACACATAGCTCTATATCAAAGTTTTCTTAAGAGTCTTTTCCTTATAGCCTTACTCAACGTCCCCGTCATCAACTCCCTCCTCTTTGTGTGAAAGCCTCTTTGCCTAGCGCAATTTTTTACCTTACCTCCATACTACTTTGATACCGTCTTGGTCCAAATAACACTTCCGAGATACATAAACTGCTCCAATAGTGTTTGCCCTCCTATTTTAATGTTTAGCTTAGCCTTTTTCCTTCTGGAAAACCACATCACCTTTCTCTTATTAACAATGATTCTCATTCCATACCTATTGCAATGAATTCCCAATTCACCAAGCAATATTTGAAAACCATTTATCAGCTGACTGACAAACTATAGTTTGGTCATCAGCTACCCTGATTAAAATAACCGTCTAATATCCCCCCCCATTTAATATTTAACTTCGCTTTAATCTGATCATGACAATAGCATAGCCTTTGCTTTAAATTTATTCTTATTCGATACCAAACGCACAAATTTCCTAAAGTGCTCATAACTATATTGTACAACCCCTAACTAACGGACAAACTAAAGCTTGATCATGCACAAAAATCATTCGCTTTCATTCAGTTCCCACTGTGCTTGGATGTAGAACAGTTCATGAGATGGTGCACTTGTGAGATGATAAGATTTAAGTGATATTCAAAAGGCATTGATATCCTCTGGTACCACAGTAGCAACCTTCGGAATCGGTCCAGAGGAGACCAATTCAAACCCAACCGTTGGCTATTCTACGAGGCATGTTCATAGATGTAGAACTAAGCAGATTTGGTCAAAAATTGTTGTCCAAAATGTTGAATGGCATCATTTTTTTGAGTTAAGGAAGTAAAAAAGAGTATTTGGGTGCAATTGTTCAACTAATGTGGATGTGGCCAAAATTCAAAGGCAGCAGCTATTTTACCCATGTGGTTTCATATTGCATTTTGCGCCATGTTTGCTGGTGAAAAATAGTCTGCATTTGTTGAACCAGATGTTGCACTATTTTAAGGTTATATCTTTTTAACTGAGTCATGATATTGCAGTTTGCGACATGTTTGATTCTGAAAAGGAATCAGAAGTCTTGGAACTAAGCATGCTGACACTTTTGACATGTTCATTTCTTCATGAATAATTTTCTATTTAAAGTGATGATATAAATATGAGTTTCATTCATGAGCAATATATTTAGTAATATTACTTCAAACTATGGCTTCCGGAGGCTAAACTAATTTATATTAGTGGCTGTAATCTTCGACATTATGTATATAAGGGACAATTCATATGGGAAATAAATTTAATCCTGATATCTCTGTAATCATCTCAGTAAAAATTACTAAAAAGTCGAGTCTACCATCATATATATGATTGTTTTAAATGGATATACACCTGCATTCCAGGAGTCAGACACAAGTTCAGTGGCTATCAGAAGACAACATGATCTCATTAATCAGAGTAGCAAGACTCCAGAGTTAGAGAAAGAACAGTCAACGGAACAGGCAACAAAATCCTCCCTGCTGCTTTCAACAAAAGGTAATTGCATATCCTTTCTGTTTATAACTACAATTATTATATGTTTATGCTTGTTCATCTTTTATTTGTGTTCCTATCCCTTTTGTTTATATACAAGGCATGTTCATAAAGGAAGGGCCATTTGGTCACAGGAAAAAATATACTCGTATGAAACAGGTATTATTGGCTGCACTTTTAGTTAGCTTACAAGCCTAATTCACTTCTCTACACAATCGCCGTTCACTTCTAAGCATTTTTCGTACCGCTGCACCCACTGCTTCTTATAACCCCTCTTGAGCATAGAAGCTCGCTGCCTGAGAGAGTTGAACCAGTTGACATTAATGCTGTTCTTGAGTTCCTCTTCGGTTTCCAAACATCATCACCCGAGTTTAGGTTATTCCATCACTCCACATGGTCTATGGGGAGGGGTAGGCCATGTGGAGTGATGGAATGAATAACCTTGTAACACGTTGGGAGAAATGTTTGCTAGCCTTAATAGGATGACTATATTGAAAAATAAATGTATGATTTTGAAACTTTAAGAATTTTGCGTGGCTGTTCGTCATATATTGCGATATTTTTTGTATGTATGTGTGGTCTAAAAGCATGTTTGCATTAACTTTGGACATCCCTACCCTTGTAGTTTGAAGAAAATTTAGAAATGAGAGAGATATATATATATATATATACATATATAATTCCATAAGAATATCTATCAAAATTAATCTACTCTTAATATTTCTGGAATCCTTTCCTGAAACTTTTCATACAAACCATGAAATATGGATTTTATTTAAGAGTTTTGTAGTATTGAATATTTCAAATGTTGCCTAACTCTTTCATTTCAGGAAGGCTGCTCTCTTGGTAATAATCCCTGTCCTCCAGGATCTTTTGAAACAAGAGAGGCTTCTGTCTCAATGCTGTAGGTAAGTTCTCAACATCCCATAGAAGTAATACCAGGCATGTATTCATAAAGAAAGGGCCTTTTTGTCACAGGAATAAATATACTCATATGAAACACATTTCATTGGCTGCTGCACTTTTAGTTAGCTCTGCAAACCTAATTCATTTCTTATACATAATATTGCCGTTCACTTCTAAGCATTTTTCTTACCACGGCACCAGCTTCTTATAACCCCTCTGAGCATAGAAGCTTGCCACCCGAGAGTTGAACCTATTGACATTAATGCCGTTCTTGAGTTCCTCTTTGGTTTCGACACGTTGTCCATCCGAGCCACTGTTTGCCGATTGCAAGGAGAAGAGGAAGAATTTGCCGGGTGAAAGGTCAGGACTATATACGGTGGGGGGGCACAGAAACTGTCTCGTCCACTGGACATTCTTTGCCCTCTTTGTGTGGTGGTCGGTTTAGCATTTTCGGTACACCCACCTTGCATACAATTTGTGGTATCCAAGGTTTTCCGTGACAATATTGTAGACAGTAGTGCGTCCAAGTTGAGGAAATTGTCCAGCCAGGTCATTAATCGTCAATTGACGATCATATCGCTGTTTTTGTTCCACTTGCGAAAGAATTTCATCGGTCAGAATACTCAGCTTGCCACTTTGCTCTTCTTAAATGGACATTTGTTTGTCCATCATTGAAACTCACAGCACAATTGTCTCTGACCTTTCCTTCATTCTCATAACTAACTGTAGGTCCATAATCTGTGGGTCCATAACTCCCGTTGAATTTCATTTGCATCCGAAAATCCTTTTGCAATACAAGAATCATATGACAGAACAACGCACTTCACAGCTGTTGGGATGAATGATTGTCTTGTGGATATTGTTGCATACATGCACGGACAAGCAAAAGACTTCTGAAACAAAACAAATGCTGCTCTAGCTTCTCAATGAATCAGTAGATGGCCCTGCGGGAGTAAAACTGTGCTCTGAAGTGCCAATATTTAAATATAAGCAAACGGCCCTTTACTTTATGAATATGCCTGGTATATAATTGTTCCTGGCTCAACCTGGTGGAAATTCATTTTAATGAAATTAAGAATACAAAGTAACTTTCCACTGTCAGGTACCTGATGTTTGTACCAGGTACCACTGTCAGTAACATCTACATCTACATAATACCCCGCAAGCCGCCGCAAGGGCGTGTGGCGGGGGGTGTTAGGTCACCAACCGTAAAAAGGAAAAATACCACATGCATAAAAAACAACACGGAAAATTACACCCACAGCAGCGCACACACTCATGCAAAAATCCCTTCATCCAACACTCATGCAAACACATATACCGCAAAACAACTAAAAACTGCACCCCAGGATGCAGCACGAAAGCCATCCCACAACACGCAAGCCAGGACACAACAAGCAAGAAATTGAAACATCACTACCACATGAAAATGCACCACGAAACACTCTACCCCCCAAAGAGTCTGTAAAAGGCAGGGAATGCGACCCAACGTTGCAGGTAGCAGGAATGTCCCCCCGCGGAGAGGGACGAGGGATTGAAAGGGAAACTTAAAAACAGATGAACAGAACACGAATGAGGTCATTCGGGAAGAATGGGTTATTATAACAAAACACATAAGGTTAGCAGAAGAGCATGCATTTAAATACAACTAATTATTTTTTAGACGCTGAGGGTGGCAAGTGGAATTTTTGCTATCTATAACCCTGCAGTTGCTATCCCGTATTGTCCGTGGGAAGGAGTCCTTGAGTCAGGTACCTGATGATGAACTTGACTGTCAGGTACCTGATGATGGTGCTTGAGCATTGAAACCGGTTGTACGCTAATAAAGGACTGTGGGAAGTTACTTTGTGTTCTTAATTTCATTATGCCTGGTATATTTTTAAAATTTGCCGTTTTAGACTTCATTTAGTTTGCGTATGATATCGTGACCCTGGCAACAACACTTCTCTTTATCATTCAGTCTTAAAAGGTGACCAGGATACTATAAAACAGAGAGCTCAATAAGTACCCGTGTTAGAAATGAAGAAACCATTTTTTCAAACACATATTTTCATTATTTTTCAACATAGTCCCCTTTTTAGAAAGATACACTTCTACCAACGTTCCGGCCATTTTTTAAACCCCTCCAAAAATAGTAGTAGTAGTTTTGAGGGGAGGCGACCGACAGCTAAGGTCATTTGCGCCATAGGGGATGGACAGGAAAGAATGAAGGGTGGAGAGAAACCCGGCGTCGGCATTATCCTACTCTTTACAAAAGGTGCCAAGGGGGCCGCGGCTTAACGTCCCATCCGACGGACGGCGTACTCACTCAAAGTGCCCTCCACAAAGCATATCTCAAGTAGGGATCGAGATACCTCTGAAATATATTCAACACCACCAGGATTTGAACCCACGCCCTCTGGGTGGGAAGCCAGTACGATAGCCCCCGCACCATCTCGATCCCCTCCAAATAGATTCCCTTGAAATATTTTGTTACAGTTAATCAGTACTCAATATTACCCATTTCAAGGTCAAGAATAGTTTCAAATGTTTTGCACACAAACTAAAACTGAATTAACCTTGACACGGTTGTACCTGTATGTAGAGTGTGACCCTCTCAACAGACGGTGTTTCGAGGAAGTACTTGGGCAAGCAGAGAAAGAGAAGAGAAGGGATGGACAAATGCATTTAATGATTCGTCAGGCATTATGAAGTACGTATGGAAGCAGAGAAAGAGACAAAAAGGAAGGGACAATTATATTTTTCTATTTATCTGGCGTTAGAGATGAAAAGTGAGAAGGCCAAGGAGATAAATTTGATATCCACAATCCCTTCTATGATTGCTCAATTTGGATCGAATTCTAGAGAGACATCCGAACATCGCCGTAGACTCCCTCTCCTCTTTGAATACGTAGAGGGTCACGTGATGGCGGCTCTCGAGTCCATGGTGCGTACTCATCGTTCTATTTACTGAAATCAGCATCAGTGTTGAATGTTGAATTGTACAAGGGGCACTCTACAATTAGGAGCGTTCTGTCGACTCACGGGGCAAACGACGCTGTCATCCTCCTCAACAGTGACTACATCCACAGACGATGGCTTGGAAGGCACCAGACTCGCTTGGAGCTGCGGGGTCAAGCAGAAAGACAGAGGATTAAGTATTAGCAGGGGAGAAGGCCAAAAGCTTCAACTATTTACAATGTCCTTCTAAGTGTTATCTATTTCATTTGTGTTCTATTGTGCTGTCCGAATGTTATATTGCTCGTGTGAGTGTTTCCATATCATCGATGTATATATATACACAAACACATACATATATGTATGTACAATATATTAATATATATACAGGGTCGCACCCAAAAGAACTGATTTTTTAACAAGAATTTTATTGACGATATACTTACATCGACTTAATAATCTTCAAAGTATGCTCCTTGAGCTGCTACACACTTAGTATAATGTTGCTCCCATTCCCCGTACGCCCGCTGGAAATTTTCTTTGGGGATGCCGTTGATGACCCTTGTCGAAGCCTCTTGAACGGCCTTTATCAAGTCAAAACGTCGTCCCTTGAGCTGTCTTTTCATCAGGGGGAAGTGGAAGAAGAAGTCCGGTGGTGCTACATCGGGAGAATAGGGCGGGTGCGGCAACGTGGCAATGCCGTATTTGGCCAGGAGCTGTCGGTCGACACTCAGAATTTTCGGCACCATCTTGGCGCACACCTTGCGCATGGCCAAATCCTGTGAAATAATGCGTTGGACGTTGGATGCAGACAGACCCAACTGGTCCGCAATTTCTTCTGGACTGGTTAAGCGTCGGTCTGTGTTCAGCAGTGTCCTCACTCTGTCCACATTCGTGTCGGTTCTTGCCGTCGATGGCCATCCGGAGTAATGGTCATCTTTAATGAGCTCCCTACCCTCTTTAAACAACTTGTGCCACTCAAATACTGTGGAACGGCTTAAGGCAGTGTCCCCATAAGCCTGCTTGATCATATCGAGGGTCTCAGTTGCCGTCTTCCCGAGTTTGGCACAAAACTTCACGGAATAACGTTGCTCTAAATTCAGATTCATTTTGTTTTTCGACGCGGACAAAAAACTTGCTTCACTAAAAACGGTCTCCTCACACACTACAGCCCGCAGGCGACTGAGGTTGGTGTCGGTCTGTTGCTAAGAGCCCTCTCCACCTTACCCTGCCAGGCAAACCCCCCTCTACCATTCCGTTCACAGAAGAGAAAATCAGTCCTACCACTTTTGGGTGTGACCCTGTATATATATAGATACACACACATAGAGATGTGTTTTTGTGTATACATATATATATATATATATATAGACACATACAAATACATATATATCCATATATGTACATAAATATACAGATAAATATATATATATATATATATATACACATACACATGTATATATATATATATATATATATATATATATATATATATATATATATATATATATATATATATATATATATATATATATATAATGTTTATATATATATATCATGTTTATATATATATATATATAGAAAAATACACACATATATATGTATATGTGTATTTTAACAACAAAACAACATATTTTGTGTATTATAAACGACAAAACAACATATTTTGAGTGTCCTTTCTTTGTGTCTCTATATTCTACAAATCTACATGTGTTTTTATATATTTATGCGTCACCGTTCCACTTGTAAGATATGTTAATATATATTTATATTTTTTAAACATAGTAATCAACCTGAAGGTTGGTTTGGTCTGGGTGATGGTAGAGTTCACCCAGTACTAAGCCCTATACGGCGTGAGAAAATTCACACATCAGGGTATTAAGGGGGGCTAGTTCCTTAATGCACTGTGCCAGTTATGGTTTCCCAGGAAGATCTGGTACCCTGTTAAAAATCACATAGCTTGGGTGTAGCTGCAGGTGCCCAGAGAGGTTTGCCTGGGAATCAAACCCGGGACCCTCTGGTCAGCAGTCTAATGCTCTTCCCCCTGGACTACCGCGACCCATGTATATATTTTTTATGCATGTATATATTTACACAAACACACATATATATAGTGGGTCGCGGTAGTCCAGTGCGTTGGACTGCTGACCGGAGGGTCCCGGGTTTGATTCCCGGGTAAGGCACTCTGAGCACCTGCAGCTCCACCCAACCTAAAGTGATTTTTCGGGCACCAGATCTTCCTGGGAAACCGTAACCGGCACAGGGAAAGGAACTGGCCCCCCTACCCTGATGTGTGAATATTAACACGCCGTATAGGGCTTAGTACTGGGTGAACTCTGCCGTCACCTACTAAACCGACCTTCGGGTTGATTACTGTGTTTTTTGTGTGTGATACTGTTTGTATATATGTATATATATATATATATATATATATATATATATATATATATATATATATATATATATATGTATATATACACATATATATACATATACATCTTTAATAGACAATCACATATAGTATTTACATATTTGACTGTAAATGATCACGTCCGTCAAAGGACAGCCGTAAAACAATGAATCAAAGACTCCCAACTCACCGCTAGGCTGACCTGGGGAATGCTGTCGTCTTCGACGGGGATCTCCACGACCTCTGCTTCATCATCAGTCTCCGCCTTGATGGAACTCGAGCACACCTGTGGGGGAAACGTGCGGGCGGGATGACCCCATCAGTCAGGTATGGACATCCCTGCCGTCATACAAGGGGCAGCAAAGACCACAGCATCATTAATCAGAACGTCCCCAACCTCTCTGACGTACAGAGAGAGAGAGAGAGAGAGAGAGGCACAAGTGGACACGTTCACTGTAAACTCTATGCTATTATAATAAACAATACCAAAGTGAAACACTTCAAACGTCATTAACGACTAGAGAACAAACACGAAGGTAGGCTGAAGGGAACTCATACTTGTAGACCACAAACAAAATGACTTTCAGAAGCACTCTGGGTGGCATGTGGAAGTAACATCCCCCCCCGGTGGCATGTGGAAGTAACATTCCCCTGGAGGCATGTGGAAGTAACGTCCTCCTTAACATGCATGCTTAGGTTTGACATAATTACATTCATCCAGTGTAGTATTTTGAGAAGAGGAAGTACGAGGGTGGTTCAATAAGTACTTGTGTTAGGAATGAAGAAACCATTTTTTCAAAAACTTTTTAATTATATTTCAACATAGTCCCCTTTTAGAAAGATACACTTCTCCCAACATTCCGGCCATTTTTTTAACCCCTCCAAAAAATAGGATTTGTCAAACTCTCTCCAAAATACACCTCTCTGTCTTTCGGCGGTAACTTCCTCATTTGAGCTAAATTTTTTTCCCACACGCCATTTCTTCATGTTAGGGGATAAGAAAAAGTCACAGGCAGCCAGATCAGGTGAATACGGGGAGTCCAGCAGCAATTCATAACATAGTTCATGCAGTTTGGCGGCGACAACTCCGGGATCAGCTTGTTGTCCACCGTGAGCAATTGCGGCACCCATCGGGCCGACAATTTTCTCATTTTGCGAATCTATTCATGTAATAAAATATTGATTGCCGTTCTGGTCGACACACCTCCCACGGCCTCTGCTACTTCGCGTACTTTTGTTCGTCGATCAGCGAGAATCATGGCGTGGACTCATTGAATGATTTCCTCGGTATGACCACGTCTGCCGTGGGCTAAGTCTACGCATGTTAAACTGTGTGACTATTAAAAAGTGATTCTTACTGAGATTTATTGTCCTTTAAAAGCTGTTTATGGTGACCATGCTGTTCATAGGTCTACCGTAAATTAATGGGTAGTAAAATTTCACGGTTTACGAGCCTGGAAAAGCCATAATTGTTGATGAAACACACAGTGGACATCCAAACACTGACTCACTGACGATATAAACATCGCAAACGCCTCGAAGATTTGATTCAAAATGACCAAAGGCGAATCACTTCTCAAAAGCGTATCGGAAACCATTTTATAACATCGAAGGAACGTGTGTTGGCTTTATTATTCAACAATTGGGATACCGTATGAATCTGTGCATGATGGGTCCACCACGCACAAACTCTCTCCAAAATACAACCCTTTCTCGGAGATAACTTCCGAGTTTGAGCTGAATTTTTTTCCCACAAGCCATTTCCCTCATTTTAGGGAATAAGAAAAGGTCTCAGGCAGCCAGATCGGGGGAATACGGGGTGTGCGGCAGCAATTCATACCGTGGTTCATGCAGTTTGTTGGCGACAACTCCGGGATCAGCTTGTTGTCTACCGTGAGCAATCTTCACGGTACCCATCGGGCCGACAATTTTCTCATTTTGTCAACTTATCATGTAATAAAATATTAATTGCCATTCCGGTCGACACACCTCCCACGGCCTCTGCTACTTCGCGCACTCACAGATGAGAACAAACAAAACCCTCCTTATTCCCTTGCAATCTCGTGCATTGGGAATTTCAATTTTTTCCCTCAACGTGTCACTCTTACTATACTTTCACTATACGTGTCACTATAAATTGGCAATCCTGCTGTATGTGCACAATTTTTACTAAATAAATAAATAAAATCAATAAATAAACTCAAGAGAGACCCCATAGGTTAAAGATTACACCGCGGACTAAGAGGTGAAGGCAAAAATTTGATAACAGCACGCTGTTTTAACTTGCCGAGGTATGCTTTTTTGAGTAATTCGACTGTTATTTTGAATCAAATCTTCCGACGAGTTTGCGATGTTTATCGTCAGTATTACTGATTGGACATCTGCTTTGTGTTTCATCAACAATTTTGGCTTTTCTCAGGGTCGTAACCACGAAATTTTACTACCCATCGGATTGACAGATTAGACCTATGAATAGCATCGTCACTACATAATAAACAGACTTTAAACGACGTTTATAATCTCAGTAGGAGTCACTTTTTAATAGTCACGCTGTTTAAACTCGCATTGTTGATATATATAGCACACAACACTAGAACACGTCTCAAATACTTCATCCGCTGCTTCTTAAAATACAACACTGGATATGAATAATGTAATCAACTCAAACCTAAGCATGCGTGTTGAGTTGGGGGAATGCTACTTCCACTTGCCACCAGACCAGGATTGCTTCTGAAGGTCATTTTGTTTGTAGTACTAGAACATGTCTCTATACTTCATCCGCTTCTCAAAATACTACACTTGATGTGAATGTAACGACCTCAAACCTAAGCATGCGTGTTTAAGGGGGAATGTTACTTCCACATGCCACCAGACCAGGAGTGCTTCTGGATCTATATATATATATATATATATATATATATATATATATATATATATATACACACACATATATATATATATATACATATATATACATACATATATATACATATGTATATACATATATACACACACACACACACATATATATATATATATATATATATATATATATACGTCAATTGATGAGCCTCTAGTTTACTACGTCTATCCTCCTGCTTCAATGAACGTTTCACGTTTCCATAGCCACACACATAACTACGCTTGACATATCAAAGTTTCTTAACGAGTCTTTTCTTATTAACATCCTTGTTCCCAACGTCCCTCTCATCTAAACTCCCTCCTTCTCCTCCTTGTCTGTGAAAGCCTCTTTGCCTAATATGACGCAATTCTTCTCCTTACGTCCCTACTACTAACTTTTTAAACTATCTTTGGTCCAAATAACACTTCCAGAGATACGTCGAAACTGTTCTACCTGCTCTAGTTTAATTGCCCTCCTATTTCAATGTTTCGCTGAAGCCTTTTTCTTCCTGGAAAATCGCATTACCTTTGTTTTATTAATATCGATTCTCATCCCTTATATATCAGTCGAACTGAAAGTAAATTAAAACAGCCGAGTTTTGATACTTGTTGAAATTTTAGATATAACTTATATCTATATGATGATGTATTTAAAAACTTAGCACAGACTAGAACATGTCTCCATATGAATTCAACGCCCACCTTTTAGTTCAATGAATTTAAACGTGGGAGAACATCTGTTTTTAATGAGGAGCGACCAGGACGCCAGACGGCAGACGTGGTTATACCGAGGAAATCATTTAAAAAGTCCACTCCATGATTCTCGCTGGTCGACGAACGAAAGTGCGCGAAGTAGCAGAGGCCGTGGGAGATGTGTCAACCGGAACAGCAATTAATATTTTATTACATGATAAGTTGGCAAAATGAGAAAATTGTCAGCCCGATGACTGCTGGGATTGCTCACGGTGGACAACAAGCTGATCCCGGAGTTGTCACCACTAAACTGAATAAACTACGTTATGAATTGCTGCCGCACCCCCCCCGTATTCTCCCGATCTGGCTGCCTGCGACTTTTTCTTATTCCCTAACATGAAGAAATGGCTCGCGGAGAAAAAATTCAGCTCAAACTCGGAAGTTATCGCCGAGAGACAGTCGTATTTTGGAGAGAGTTTGACAAATCCTATTTTTTTGGAGGGGATAAATAAATGGCCGGAACGTTGGGAGAAGTGTATCTTTCTAAAAGGGGAACTATGTTGACAGATAAAAAAAATGTTTTTGAAAAAATGGTTTCTTTATTTCTAACACGGGTACTTACTGAAGCTCCCTTGTACTTCCCTTCTCAAAATTTACTGGATGAATGAAATGGCCTCACACTTCCACATGCGTGTGGGGGAATGTTACTTCCACATGCCCAGACCAGGAGTGATTCTGAAGTTCATTTTGTTTGTGGTCTCCAAGCAAGTGCGCATTTGTTTTCAGCCAACTCCATGTAAACAACTCTTAAATAATTCTACTTTAAGGAGAATGTTACTTCCACCTGCCACTAATTAGCATATGGAAGTAACTTTCCCCTCTCTTCCCCCTTCTGAAGGTCCTTTTGTTTGTGGTCTACAGACGTGTGTGCATTAATTTTCAGCCTACCCTTGCACTTCTTCCGACCTTCCCTCGTCCGAGCCATCCTTCCCGCGCTTGGCGCTTACCAATGAGACCTGGTGCACATCCTGATGCCCTCCTGATGGCGCCTGTTTCTTTGGGAAGGCCATCACTTGCTCGAAGGAGAGACGAGACTCCATGCATTGGTCTTTGAACAGCTTGAAGTCCGTCAGCTTATCAAGGCAGTTACAACAAACACATCGGGGGAACCCATCAAAGCGACCAACCTGCAGGCGAAGCAAATTTTATACCCTTCACAGCTTAAGGAAATATTAATTAATACGGTTAATCTTATCAGTCATTAACAAAATGATAGAGAGCTTAGTGGCCCAGGAATACTCTTTGACGATGAGTTAGAAAGGGCTTTAAGGGAGATGAAACTAAATAAGTCATGGGGGTTGACAACATTCCAGCGGAACTTTAATGCTAAAAGGATTAGGAAACCATGGATCACGGATGAGATGATTACAAAGATGGATGAGCAGAAAAAATGGAAGAATGTAAATACAGAGTTAAGCAAAATGAAGTACAAAGAATTAAACAATAAATTGAGGTGGGCAACAAATAAAGCAAAAGAAGCATGGTGGAAGACGCAGTGCGAGAATATGGAAAGTCTGCAAAGAGGAAGGGTGAAATCGGTGCACTGTACAGCAAAGTTAAATCTTTATTGGGAAGTAAGAAAGGGAAATCTTTGCTAACAGTTAGAGATAGGGCGGGTAAGGTAATAGTTGACGCAGGAAAGATCCAAGAGAGATGGAAGGAATATATAGAAGAACTGTATAGTAAAGAGCTTAGACCAACAAAGTTAGACATAAAAAAGGAACATGACGTAGAGGAAGATAGCTTAGATCCAGGCATACTAGACAATGAGATAGAAAGGGCATTAAGGGAGACGAAACTAAATAAGGCCGTGGGGGTGGATAACATTCCCGCGGAACTTTAAAAATGCTTAGGAAAATGTGGGAGGAAGAGGTTATATGGGCTGATCCGTAGTATTTATGAGGAAGGAATCTAGCCGGAAGACTTTGTGAGATCAGTTTTAGTTCCTATTCCGAAACTGATAAAGGCTACATCATGTGAGGACTGCAGGACGATAAGTTTGATATCCCACGCAGCTAAAGTTGTTCTCAGGATCATGAACAAAAGGATAGAGAGTAGGGCAAATGATTACTTAGGGGATGATCAGTTTGGGTTTAGGAAGGGGAGAGGTACGCGTGATGCCATTGCAGTCATGAGATTATTAATTGAGAGGAATATAGAGAACATCCAGGAGGTATTTGCCTGTTTCGTAGATTTTGAAGAAGCATTTGACAGAGTGAATTGGGAAAAACTAATGAGTATATTGCAAAAAATAGGAATAGATTGGAGGGAAAGGAGGCTAATCTGCAACCTGTACATGTCTCAGACTGCTCGGGTGCGAGTGGGGAAAGGGGAGTTTGGATGGGCAGCATTAGGAAGAGGTGTAAGGCAGGGTTGCCCATTATCACCATTGCTGTTCAACCTGTATGCAGAGGAAATGATTAAAGAGGCATGGGAAGAACTGGAGGTAGGAATGAAAGTGGGCGGGGAATTCGTAAAATCAGTTAGGTTTGCTGATGACCAAGCATTAGTTTGTCAGCCAGCCAAGGGGTGGCAAGCATTGCTTAGTGAATAGGAAATTCAGTGCGACAGATATGGGATGAGAATCAGTATTATTAAAACATAAGTTATGTGATTTTCGAAAAAGATACAGGCTTAGCTTAACATTAAATTAGGAGGGCAATTAAACTAGAGCAGGTAAAACAGTTTAAACGTATCTTGGAAGTGTTTTGCACCAACTCGGTCAAAGTAGTAGGGACGTAAGGAGAAGAATTGCGCTAGGCAAAGGGGCTTTTACAAGGAGGAGGGAGTTAAGATGAGAGGGACGTTGAGTAAGGATGTTAAGAAAAGACTCGTAAAAACTTTGATATGGAGCGTAGCTATGTACGGTGCGGAAACGTGGCCATTGAAGCAGGAGGATAGACGTAGACTGGAGGCTATT
Source organism: Hetaerina americana (assembly GCF_022747635.1). Taxonomy (NCBI): domain Eukaryota; kingdom Metazoa; phylum Arthropoda; class Insecta; order Odonata; family Calopterygidae; genus Hetaerina; species Hetaerina americana. The sequence goes on from NW_027286304.1 coordinate 323,950, forward strand.
GTAGATATGTGGGTGTGGAGGAGAATGGAGAAGGTGACATGGACCGAAAGAAGGAAAACAAACGAGGAAGTACTTGGTATGGTGGGCGAAGAGAGGGGTTTGTTGGGAGATACTACTAAGGAGGCAGGAAAAGTGGATGAAGGGGGTATTGATCGGCAATAGTGGGATGTTGAAGACTGTAATAGAGGGGAGAATGTTGGGCAAACAAGGAAAGGGAAGGAGCAGGATAGGGATGTCTTGGATAGGGGATGAAGGGAGGAAGGAAGTACAGAGAGATGAAGAGGGATTGGATGCAGAGTAGGTTGGTGTTTCGCTAGGAGTCACAAAATATTTATTTGGCAGTTGTGTCCATCCAAAACCAACCATAACCGGTAGATTATTTAATAATAAATATATATAATTCATCGTCTTAAACATCCGGATGCTACTAAGGCAAAATTTTGATTTTAGAGTTGATCTTAAGGTATACAAAATATCGGGGGTCCCACAAGGAAGTCTTATTGGTACGCTATTGTTCCTTTTATACATTAATGGGCGGATTAGTAGTAAACCTAATCTTAAGATAACAATACCTATGATATCCTCAATGACTGCACTCAATAATAATTAATGGATGTTCAATCGCACAAGGATTCAATATATCGATATTCATATTGAGGAATAAACAATATGAGTTATTTTCCACTGTTTTCCTACTCAGGCAAGGCTAGTCTTGACGCAAGTCTTAACTATTGACTTAAAAATTTATATTCACACGTACAGACTGTTGATGTTAATCTACTCGCGTTAACAGAGTTCTAACTGGTTGTCCAAAACATATATAGCACTGCAGTCACTAAACTTACGATTATACACACTAATATTTATGAGTTTCTAAGTTTGGCAGCGCAGAAACGCAATGCGATATATACTGGTTGATCACAGATTATCTATGCACATTCCGCATTTCCTACTATTGGGAAAAACGCAGGTAAATATACTAATGCTATATTTAAAGGCAAAATCATCAGTCCGGAGGCTCTTTAGAGATACTCAGGTTTACATGGGTCCAGGGAGAAAATTGTGGTCGGAATATATTTATCATCGGAGCAATTAAAAGTTGGTTAGCAGCATTACGTTAATTAAGTCCGCCAATTTAGTATAATACCTCAGCAACACACTTTCGGGGTTCAGATCCAAAATACGCCTGATTTATAACGAAATGAAAAAATAATGGGTACGTTTGATCGGTCAACACCAATTGGTACTCATGAAATGTCGTTTCCCAGTCGAAAATAACGTTTACATCGTTGTAATATCATAATAACATCCGTATCCGTCACTTTTGGGTCAAAATTACACAGGAATATTTTTAAAAGGATGCATTACGTTGTGAACAAAACAAACTAGATCGTAAGATAATAACAAATCTTGAGGCATAGGCGATGGTTTAGATTTTGCCTCACAATTAATAGCAAATCGCGGTTCACTCATGGCTTAATAGGCATAACTCAGCTATCAAATTCCAGGATACAGGAAATAATAGAAACTGACCTCGATTTGAAGCAAGTCTTGTATAACTTCGGCGGCCAAATACCCATGTCTCCCATCCACACCAAATATATCAAAAAGATTTTCACTTTTATACAAGCAAAGTCTACAAAGTTCATGTATATACATTTCTTCCATAGCGATATCCAAATTTTAAAGTACAAAATAAATAAAGTCACAGAACAGGTTCACTTTGGGTCTGAAAACCCGATAAAACAAGATAATAAAAATACTGTTTTCACCATTCCTGGAAGCGCGGTTGTAAAAAATCGAAACGGTACTTGAATCGAAACAATCGATCAAAAAGTCGATAGGACCAACATAAATTGTACACAATCGATTAGATCAAAGGATTGGAACGATTGTAATGGATGTTTTTATTTCAAATCTGGATGCGGGGGTTCCTTTGGTGAGGACCACAAGCTCAGAATGTCAACTCATTCGGTTAGTCACACGAGAAAGGCGAAATTCACATGACTTCAAGTTTCAAAGAAGTAAAGAAATTTGCTTGCGACAAATGCTGATGCTTTTACGTACGGCTTACCGCCTGCGGTAGGAAAAACCCTTGTAAATGAGCCTCACCGCCCAAAACCGAGTCTCTGGAGGCAATTTTGGCTCGAGGTTGAAACTATGGGAAGGACAGAGCTCTTCCGACGGTCCATGAATAACCAGGAGAGGATATACTACCCTGCCCAAGAAATAAGCGAACTGAAAGGCCATAAAAACATTATTTTGTACAAAAATTTAGTCTAAACCAATGATTTTGTTCCCTTCAAATTACTCTCCATTCGTAGGCTATGCCTTCTTATTCCATCTTCTTCTTTTCCACTGTGTTTAAAGCACCCTTTGTAGTCCTCAGCAGTCAGGTTTTTTAGTTTTATCGTCCTTTCTTGTTGTATTGTGTCTTCAACGTCTTCCCAGTGATATGTCCCTTCATCGCATTTATGGGAATATGAAAACGTCACAGGGGGGAGATCCAACGAATAAGAAGGATGAGCAAGTATCAAGGTAGTTGAATTTTTTACCAGAAACTTGCGAACAATCAATGCTGAACGTACAAGGTTTCATTAAAAAAAGACCAGACTGATTCTACTCTGCGCAAACCGTCCAACGGATCGAAACGAGACACAGGTCTTACTTAACCTGTCCGTCGCCTCGTGCAACGGCAGCAATGAAGGAACTAGAGGAACAGCGTGTGTGTGTGAAATTTTGTTTCAAACTTGGCAAAAATACTACGGAGGCATTTGGAATGATTCAGAAAGCCCTTGGTAATGAAGCTATGAGTCGAAGCCAGTGTTTTGAGTGGTGCATTCGTGTTAAATCGGGCAGAAACTCGACAGATGGAGATTCGCGAATCTTCCTTCCACTTCGATAGACCCCAACCATGTCAACTTAGCGAATGATTTGGTGCTGGAAAATCAGTTTAACTGTTAGGGAGATTGCCGAGGAAGTGAACTTAGTTTTGGATCCTGTCAGACAATTATGACAGGCATTTAAGGCATGACGCGCCTCGCATCAAAATTCGTCTCGCGGGTGCTGACTGATGAACAGAGGCAAAAACGTGTGGACATTTGTCAGGAACTCCTGGATCGAGCCATAGCCGACCCAGATTTTCTTAAAATCATCGTAACCGGTGGCGAAACCTGGGTTTACGGTTATGATGTTGAGATAAAGGCCCAGTCTTCTCAGTGGTAAGCTCCTCATTCTCCGTGATCAAAAAATGCTCGCATGTCCCGGTCACATATAAAGGTCATACTGGTGTTTCCTCGATTGGCAAGGGCTGATTAATCACAAATACGTCCCTCAAGCTAAAACCGTCAATATAGATTTCTACTGAATGGTTATGAAGAGAATGACAGTCACAGTGAGCCGAAAGAGCCCGGACATGTGGAGAAACAGTGCATGGCGTTTCTACCACGATAACGCGCCGGATCACGCACGCTCTGATCGTGACAGAGTTTTACATCAGAACCGGAACATCCGTGATCCTGCAGCCACCCTATTCTCCAGACCTAGCTCCTTCAGAGTTTTTTGTTTCCAAAGTTAAAAATCAACCTTGAAAGGGCACCGATTCGACTCTGTTGCGGACATTAAAAGTAATTGTACGGCGGACCTGAAGAGGATCCCAAAGGCGGATTACCAGGAAGGGTTTACCAGGGAGAGCTGGATGAAGAAACGTTGGCAAAGGTGTGTCGCCAGCCAAGGCATGTACTTTGAGGGCGACTAGTTCGATTAAGCTCTGTATCCGTCGAAATAAACAAGTTATAAAATCAGTCCTGTCTTTTTTCACATCTATATCCATATACTAATAAATAGTAACCACTAATGAATACATGGAATCATAATTTTCTATGGCTATATCTACCGTAAGTATATAGAACACTTGAGTAGGGTGATTGAAATTAATTCCAAACAACAGAAGGATTAACTAAAATAAACAGTATTTACAAGCCAACACAATATGCCGCCTTATTGCTTCATCGCTATTATTTGTGAGTCGAAACGAGCCATAGGTTTGTGCTCACTTTTATTTGCTATATAAATTAACTTTCAGCTAATCCAATATAAAACAAATAAGAGAAAGAATGAAATAAAATTTTCTTGTTTCGTCTGCTTTACTTCGCTTTGTTATTATCGGCACTCAACTGTTTTAGCGGACACCCTCCAAGTCCTTTGGGAGTACCGCCAACATGGCGATTATTTCAATCCTGAATTGAGTTAAGTTCTTCGTAATTTAGAATTTTCTCAAGAAAATTCCCCATAAAGAAAAATATTGTGAGAATACAGTTGTATGCAACAATTTTTAAGCTAGAATTCTATAACATGGCGATAGAAAAAGGAAAAGCAAGGCTGCCAGGAAATTTATCGTATCATATATTTATACGTACGTGTATATAATACGATATACTCTACGTTTACGGGTAGTATTATATGTATTAGAATAAATGAAGTATATAAATAATATGTTTCTTCCTTTTCTCATGGAGTTAAGAGATGAAATAACTGTAGCAGTAGCAGATCTGTGTAAAATAGAATGCAATTAGAAAGGAATGCGTCCAGACTAATTTCTTTTTGCGAAACTCTTCTTTAAATTATTGTGTAAACAGGTTTGTAAATGTTTGAATTTTTTCCATTTTCATTTCACATAATGTGCATCGTCATTTTATTTCGATCATTTCAACATTTTCGTATAAATAATGCACCCATTTTCAATGGGAAAATACGATATTTTAAATTGATAACCATTTAGTTGTTACACACATCAACGTTTAGCCATTGTAGAATCCATAAAAAATCATCTTTGTCATCAATGATAGCTGAGAAAGTACATTTAAGTTTTGTAACTGCTAGGAATACCATGTATAACCTTTTTAACGTGCAGAGAAACGTGTACAAGATGGGTTCCCAGGGAGTTTACTGATGCTTGTGGAGACTCAAACGCTTTCCAGTAGTCTCAAGGCTTAAAGCAACGTAGTTAGATTGGAAATGATACTTTATCTGAAAGAATAGTGACTTGCGGCGGAGACTGGACCCATCTCTAAGATACTGAGAGATCCTAGAAGACAAAAGAATATTGAGTAATGACAACACAACAGCTCTCCCATTTGCAATCTTATACGAGGGTTGCTATTTATATTTTCAGCCTAATAATGAAAAGACAGTATTTCGTTTTTAAAAATGTCTTCACTGTTTTTTCGAAGTATTCTCCATGATAATCAATACACACTTATGCAATGAACTCAAATCAATTTCTGTAACACTTTTCCCACTCCGATTAAGGTGCCTTCAAAACATGGTTTTTGTATACATCAACGGCTTCTTCAGGTATCGCAATATTTTCTTGATAAACGGGAATAAAAATAAGTCTTATTTGGTGCTAAATGAGGACTGTACGGAGGATGGATGGACATATCAATTCGAATACGTTTTGGCCAGTTAAATAGGTAGTTAGTTGTTTCAACCACCAATCTGTGTGAGCTTGGATTGTTATGATGAAGAATAATCCTTCGTTGCCGCTTCTTTTTCCGTATTTCACCAATCACTTCTGGTAAAAAAATTCTCGTGTACCATTCAGAATTCACGGTTCTACGTTGCTCTAACGGTAAGGTTGCCTAATGTCCAGTTGTTCCGAAGAAACAGGCGATCAATGGCTTCAACGTGCTTCGCGCACGAATCATTTTTGTCGGATTTGGCTCGTCTTGGAAGACCAATACAGTGTATTGCTGTTTTGTTTCGGGCTCATACGCATAGATCCAAGGTTTGTCAACTGTTTAGATGTTATACACAGGTTTTGATGCACCGCGATTGTGTTATTTGAGCATTTCTTTGCACCAATTGACACACGAGACATCTTTTTGAGCTTTTTTCGAATTTTGCGGGATCCAACGCGAACAAATTTTTGTCACAACTAAGTATTCAATAATATCTTATTGATGCTAGTCATACTAATCCCCAAGGATGTCTCAATCTGACGATAGGTCACATGACGATCTTCCTTTACTAGTTCTTGCACAGCATCAATGTTTTCTGGTATAGCAACTGATTTCGGACGACGTTCACGACTTTCGTCGCTGCTCGAACGTCGGCCATGATGGAATTCGTTGTACAAACGTTTCACAGTGGCAAAGAATGGGGCTGCATCTTCAAAAGTGGAAGTAAGTTGATCGATGCACTCCTGTCTTGATAATCCAAGTCGAAAATCGTAAAAAAAATCATCGCATGAAAGTGTTCGCGAGTTGACTCCATTTCCTCGCTGTGACAAATTTCGAGTCACTGTAAACATCACAAATTATGAAAAAACGACAAAATGTTCTGAAGAAAGCTGGCTTTAAAAGGTTCAAGGCGCCTTAAGCACTTAGTGTTATCGATGTTCAAACAATAAATGGCCACCTTATTATACGAAGTGTACATGCCTCTTGGTGAACTGAAGTTTTGACGTGAAATAATGGAACAGAAGTCATCCCAAGGTTGCCAACTAACAGCCCATAAAGAAACGGCAATCCTCGTTTACGATGATGCAACCAGGGGGTGCTGACGATGGCCAGGCATTACTGTGCTTATCCCCTGATCGCGATCCCAATGGCATCAGGGAGCACCAGAATCATTCAACACCTATCCGATTGGACAACATATTATAGAAAACCAAAGTTTACGCTCAATGACGCCGCCAAGGTTCTTAAAACTAACCCAGCCGGCTCCCTCCTTATAAAATTAGACCTGACCGATGCATTTTGGCACATTCCTATCCAAATAGTACATAGGAACTTCTACGGTATATTCGTGAATAACGAATATTTTCGGCTTCCAATGGGTCATGCCCTCGCACCGGCGATTATGCAACGATGGTGTTACAGGAGATGTATCATAAATTTAATATGCTGATAATCGCCTTCTTGGACGACTGGCTATTCTTCTTCCCGCCGGGGTCTCCCCAGCCAGTCCAATTTCTCACAAAGGATTCAGACATACATCTTAATCTAAAAAAAGAGTATCATGACACTGGTAACCTCACTAAAATACCCAGGGGTTTTGATTGATACTACATCGATGCAATTATCTTTAACACAAAGCAGCCTGAAATGGGTAGAATGCATCATACAGGTCATCAAACGAAATAAGACTACAGGACATCCCAAAATGCGGTGGGATTCATCTCGTGGTGTGTTTATATTTTGAGCTTACCATACTTCCTAATGTCGGTCTTAGCCGGACAAGACGGATATCACGGAAATATGGCCATTTGAAAATTTGCTCCCAATTCATGAGGCCGAGGCCTTGGCGGCAGTAATGGCGGCTTTACATGCTGTAACTAGAATGTACCCAATGCACTAATTGTATTCCATACTGATAATGTGTACTACATTCTCTTTGTAAAGGTCAAGTATTTGTAAATATAAATGTAAAAACCTTGTATCTGAAACTAATAAAAGCAGTCAGAAGTTGTGACTTGGCGGTACATCTCTACGCTCGAGAATCCGGCTGACCGTCCGTCTCGGACCGTCCAACCTCCCTATGCCAATTCGGCCGTGGATTCCGCGGTCGGAAGGTCATGTAGGTGGGTTGTAGCCTGAGGTGGCAGTCGATCGAGAAACTTGGGAGTATGAGGTGTGCCGCTAGATCTCTCCTACATCCTATATGCTTGCATTGCTTGAGAAAAACGAAGATTCATTATTAGTTTTTATAATAATAGCATGTCTCTCTATTTATTGAATATGACCCTCATATCTTTGGAGTTTCCACAGGATAGAATTTTAATCATCAAAAAGTTTCGCGACACCGTAACAATGGTTTGAATGCTAGTGAAACAAGTTGACTGTGGAAATGCAAACCTATGGTAACGCGAAGTTATTTCGATTCTTCATTGTTAATTATAATGGGATCCCATTAAGTATCGCCCGGAACAATCGCTCAAGATACGTATGAACCAAAAACTGCTAAGAATAATTGAAAATCGGTGATTTGGACCCAGAATGTTCTACTGCCTACATGAAATACAAAGGTTTATATCTTTAGTCAATGGTGCTTGAATATGATGGTCGATTATATCACATTTGTTCACGTAATCACGCAATTAATAAAACTCAATACTGCGTATACCAGTGACATTCTATGTAAGGTATCTCATCATAAAACCAACATTTTTAAGTGCAAGAGCCACCTCGGTAAATTACTGCATTTTCCCAGTCTCGCAAAAATAAATCTGTCTTGAAGCTTTCTATTTTATACTGATCTGCTACTGCTAGTCATATTATCACGTAAATCCACGAGAAAAAGAAAAACGTACATAATTTCTATAATTCATTTATTCTAATACGTAGTACTTCTTTACTATAACACATAAAACTTCACGTATATGTAGAGTACGTCGTATTATATACACGTACCTAAACATATATGATAGCTAGATCAATCGAATTGACCGCCGATCCTAACAGAACGAAGTAAAGCAAACAGAACAAAAAAATTTCCATTTAGTTCATTCTCCTATCTGTTTTTTATATTTAATTTGCCGAAAGTTAATTTATATAGCAAATAAAAGTGAGTACAAACCCATGTCTAGTTTCGACTCACTAAGTATAGCGATGGAGCAATAAGGCGGCATATTGTGTTGGCTTGTAAATATTGTTAATTTTTTGATCCCTCTGTCGTTTGGAATTAATTTCAATCACCTGGTTCTAATCTCCTGTATACTTCTGGTATATACAGCCACAGGCAATCATGATTTCATGTATTCATTGGGTACTTACCATCTATTTGTGCATGGATATGGACGTATTTTTACAGAGAATATATAATATTTACGCCCACACACACACACACACACATATATATATATATATATATATATATATATATATATATATATATAATGTTTAACACTTAGCACTAGTGGACACAGACAAAAACACAGAAACACAAAAAAAAAGACTCACTACTTTTCGAATTTTCGGTGGTCGTTGCCACCTTTATCAAGGAAGAGAGGGACAGAACTGAAGGGAATACGACTTTATCAAGGAAGAGAGGGACAGAACTGAAGGGAATACGAGGGCTGGAACCTTCCCCTTCCATCCATCGCTCCAGCCCTCGTATTCCCTTCAGTTCTGTCCTTCTCTTCCTTGATAAAGGTGGCAACGACCACCGAAAATTCGAAAAATAGTGAGTCTCTTTTGTCTGTGTCCACTAGTGCTAAGTGTTATACATTATTATTTACGTCTGTGAGACTTTCAAAAAGAGTTATATATATATATATATATATATATATATATATATATATATATATATATATATATATATATATATATATATATATATATATATATATATATTTCCTGTCCAATATATATATATACGTATATACAGGGTTCGTCCGGAAAATAAGTGTACTGAGCTCAGGAAAAAAAATTTATTACACTTTTACATATCTTAAGCTAATATTCCTCAAAATAGGACCCTTGTGAGTCCATACACTTGTTCCAGCGGCGTTCCCATTCCTGGAACGCTCCCGCGAAGGCATCATCGGGAACCTCTCGAAGACACGTCGTCACGGCCTCTTTGACGGCGTCCAAAGTCCCGTATCGCGTTTCTTTCAAACTCCTCTTTATCTTCGGGAACAGAAAGAAGTCCGGTGGTGCCAAGTCCGGGCTGTAGGGCGGGTGCGGCAGCGTTGCCACGCCGTGATTGGCCAAGAAGTCCGACACGACAAGCGCAGTGTGAGACGGCGCATTGTCGTGATTCAGCCGCCAGATGTTTTTGATCGCTGGCCGGACGCGGGCGACTCGTGCACTATTGTTTTTGGCACATTAGCTTGCTCTGCTATCATCCGAACACTAAGACGACGATCAGAGTTCAGTACATCGCGAACTTTTCGCACATTTTCGTCGGTGAGTGTCGTTGATGGGCGTCCAGGCCGTGGTTCGTCGTCGACCGCCCTCAACGAACATCTTGTGCCACCGAAAGATCATGTTTCTGGACATGGCTGACTCCCCGTAAGCCTGGTTAATCATACCGACAGTTTCGGTAGACGATTTCCCAAGCTTTACCGCAAATTTGATGGAATAACGCTGCTCCAAAAACTTCGGCATCGCGTTCCGTGACGTGGGTCGAGCGTGGAGGTTCGCGTTAACAGAGCTCCTCACTACACCACAGCTCGGAGCCGACTGCCTTCTTCAGCGTCGCTTGCCAACATACCCCCCTCTAATCGCAGCCCGTCAGAGCGGTGCTGGGCGCGCCTGGAGCGGCGGGAAAAAATCAGTACACTTATTTTCCGGACGAACCCTGTAAACAATATGAGAAAACATAAACAGATCACTCACACGTTATTTCTTGATAATTTCGACGGAATTCAACTCCGTCTTCTTCAGAAGAAATTGAAGTAATGCTAATATATACATATATATATATATGTACATATGTATATGTGTACATATCAAACACATAATCCCACCATACAGCGAACAAATTTTCATTCACATGGAAATAGATATAAGGAAAACGGATAGGAACACCTATAAAGGACGAACACAATAGAGGTGGGGAAAGCGGAATCGAACGGATCATAAGATTAAAAATATTTCCTTGACCGGGACTCGAACACCGAATCTTTCCATTTTATTGTGTTCGTCCTTTATAATAAATACGTAAATATATATATATATATAATAAATAAATAAATATATTTCTTTATTTCGGATACCAGATCTTCCTGGGAAACCTGGGATATATATATATATGTATATATATATGTCGTGTGAAATTTACACATCAGGGCAGGGTTCCTTTCCCTGTGCTGGAATTGGTTTCCCAGGAAGATTTGGTATCCGAAAAATCACTTTATCTTGGGTGGAGCTGCAGGTGCCCAGAGTGCCTTGCCCGGGAATGGAACCCAGGGCTCTCCGGTCAGTGGTCCAATGCTTTACCCCCTGGACTACCGCGACCCATGTATATCCGTATATATACACATACGTGGGCTCTATACAAATTCATGATAACTACGAAGTTCTGGGTGCGCGTTATCAAACGGAAAATACGGCGATTCAATATTTTTCCTTGATGAGTTAACAGGAACACACATTGACGGGTTTCTTTCCATTCAAAGTATTTTTCGTGCCTTCTAACCTGAAAATTCAGGCTTCGTCATATGGGACTGGAAATACAGACCAAGGTGTGTCCAAAAAGTATCCGACCTACGTTTTTAATTACTATTTTTCTGATTGTGAGGGAGTTGTGCACTACAGATTTGCTCAGAGAGGTCAGACGATCAACAAAGAATATTTTTTCGAAGTTCTGAAAAGATTGCCGTGATCCCGTGAGAAGAAAATGACCGCGTGTCTCTGGTCAAGCGGTCTGGACTGGCTTCTTCACTACGATAACGCGCCAAGAGCATTCATCGAACCCTGTGCAGCAATTTTTGGCAAAACACTGGAGACTGTACAGCTTCGCCAACCTCCGTACAGTCCCGACATAGCTCACTTTGACTTTTGGATGCTACCAAAATTGAAAATGGCGCTCAAAGGAAAGTGGTTTGAGACGATTCAGAGTAATGCGATGCGCGAGCTGAAGGTAATTCCAAAATCTGCGCTCGAGGACTGCTTTAAGATGTGGAAGCACCGCTGGGAGCGTTTATTTCAATCAAATGGGCCAAAACTACTTCGAAGGATGTCACGGCCCGGATGACCATGAAGATTCGCACCAATGGGGAGAGATATGAACAATGGAGCTCGGATAGTTTTCTAATACATCGTATTTAAGTGTTTGACCCCCGAACGTAGAAGGGTGAAAAGAAATCAATTTTTTTTCAAAAAAGTCGGTCAGTTCCTTTTAAACTCTCCTGCTGACATATTCCTGATCCATCAAGAAAACATCTAATGACTTCTATGACAAAGAATAAAATGACGATAGCTGGTAAATTAACTTTTATTGTTCCCAATCATATTAATACATCAATTGTTTAATAATACTTTTGTATTACTACTTTGGATGAAAATTAGCATAACAGTTATACCACTGAGTAATGCTTCCTATATTAAATAATACTTCATTATAGTGACCACTTACCACCAAGAACCTTTGTGTATTTGTAAAATAAATAAAAAACATTGCAGTCATAAAAAAACCATAAACGCAGTAATCAACCCGAAGGTCAGTTTGGTATGGGTGATGGTACAGTTCTTTACCCAGTACGAAACCCGATGGCGTGTGAAATTCACAAATCAGGGTAGAGGGGCCAGTTCCTCCTTTCCCTGAGCCTGGTTATGGTTTCCCTGGAAGATCTGGTACCTGAAAAATCACTTAGCTTGGGTGGAGCTGCTCAAAGAGGCTTGCCCAGGAATTGAACCCGGGACCCTCCGGTCAGCAGTCCAATGCTCAACCCCCTGGACTACCGCAACCCATATTGTGGTTATAAAGGAAATAAATAAGCTTCTACTTATATAATTACAACACTGAAGATGAGGCAATGAACAATTAAATGATATGGAATCAAATTGGAAGTAATTGTAGTAATGGCAAAGAAAAATTTTATGACAGAATGTCAGTGTACAATAATTGTAGAATTGAATAAAAATGCTGTCCCAGAGAGCTGTTAATGTCGAATGGATTCTGGGTCACAAATAAAGTCAAAAGCACATACTCATGTCATCGCAATGTACATTTTCCCGCAATTTCCAACATTTCTATCACGTCCCGTGCAATTTTCAATTTCTCCAATGTGGAATACTGAATTTATACAATTTCGTTTTATTTTATACAGTACATAGCATCTCTAAGCGTGGGATTAAAGACATTTCCCATTCTGGAGCAGTTACTAATGTACATCAGCCTTTTATGAAGAAACTATCTCGATTTTGTTTCATACATTTATGCAAGAAGACAGGATAGAGCAAAAATTTGTATGACTATGATATTAGCGAAATATTAGCATAGCACTAGTGATCGAAATGTGAACTACTTGAAGCCACTCAATCTTACGTCTGCCAGGGAAACATTCATTCTGTGTAATAACAAACGTATTTGATGTACGAGGGCAGTTCAATAAGTACCCGTGTTTGACGACAAAGGCCATTCCTGAGGGAAGTTTATGTTATCATTGTGTGCTGCCATCTATCAAGCGACGGTGGAACAAATTTCAGACTGATTTAAAGGTTAGTTTGGATTTGGCAGGCATTTGAGTAGGACGTGTTTTTCGTGATTTTTGCTAAGATGGAGAAAGAGCAGTATCGTTCGGTAATTTGCTTTTTGTTTTATTTTGGATGGGAAGAAATGCGAGGAGATGAAAGCAAAGTTGGATGCTGTTGGATGGGGACACTTCAGGCCATCTATGACCACAGTTAGATGTTGGTTTGAAAAATTTAAACGTGGGCGAACATTTGTTTTTGATGAGGAGCGATCAGGACGCCAGACGGCAGACGTGGTTACCATTCCGGAAATCATTCAAAAAGTCCACGCCATGTTTCTCGCTGATCGACGAACGAAAGTGCGCGAAGTAACAGAGGCCGTGGGAGGTGTGTCGACCGGAACGGCAATTAATACTTTATTACATGATAAGTTGGCGATGAAAAAATTGTCAGCCCGATGGGTGCCGCGATTGCTCACGGTGGACAACCGGAGTTGTCGCCACCAAACTGCATGAACTACGTTATGAATTGCTGCTGCACCCCCCGTATTCTCCTGATCTGGCTGCCTGTGACTTTTTCTTATTCCCTAAAATGAGGGAAATGGCTCGTGGGAACAAAATTCAGCTCAAACGAGGAAGTTATCGCCAAGAGACAGAGTCGTATTTTGGAGAGAGTTCGACAAATCCTATTTTCCGGAGGGTTTAAAAAAATTGCTGGGACGTTGGGAGAAGTGTATCTTTCTAAAAGGGGACTATATTGAAAAAATTAAAAATATATTTTTGAAAAAATACTTTCTTCATTTCTAACACGGGTACTTATAGAACCACTGTCGTACTTCCAGGAGTTGGGTATGCAATTTTATAAAAATTGTGATTTAATCCACTTGCTGAAGATACTATTTTATTCGCACACATGTTTAAACAATGAGGAATGAACACAACTTCGAACCGAGCACGTAGAAGCAGGAACAACGCAAGAACATGTGTTGACTGACCACTGGGATGTTTACAACTGCTTCAACGCAACAGATACAACACTGATGGCCTCAGGAATGATATTATATAGGTATCGAAACTTGCACAATCCAATCAATACTACACCGAATAAAATAGAACTTTATTTCCTTCAAAACATTTTCCCTTTGGACACACTGTTTGCTCCTGCAGATCAGTTCCTATTTCCCCAAAAGTTGTGGTCGACCAGAAAACGACGCTGACTTGAAAATACTGACTAAGACATCAACAAAATTGTACCAAAGCAGTCTTAAAAGGTTATACTGAAAGAAAATGTTCCAGGCGGCATTGGTAAGCTTGGAATAACATTCTGGGTGTGATAACGGTAGCCAACGGCTATATTTTCAAGGCGATACAAGTATGATTAAACGGTAACTGATGAAATCAAGTATATATTTAAACAGTGTAATATTTTTCTTGAGAACAGACCTCGTATAGAAGGTTTAACTTGTAATTACAGGCACGAGCATTGGAATAGAAGGTTTATAGACATTCTTCTAATGAGTTTCTGTGTTGGTTTTCAATTTTGCTATCTGCACACGAATGGTGTGAGTGGCACCAGTTACGAGGGTGATCCCAGAAGTACCCGACCCAACAAAGAGAGAGGACGAAAATTTTTGGGAAAAAAAATGTATTATATTCTTTGATATAATCACCCTTAAGCTCAATACACACTTTTCCCAGCAATGTGCAATAAGTTCGATACCCTTTCGTATATAATAAGAAGTGTCTTGCTCCTCAAAATAGCCATTCTGTGCACTTGACATCATTTCTTCATGGTTGGAGAATCATTGACAAACAGAGACAATTTTTTTGAAGTTGGCGAACGGAAAATAATTCGGGGGAGGGTTAAGTTTGGCGAATAGGGTGCATATGGTTGCAATCAAAATTTAATTCGTGAATTTTGGTCTTCGTGATAACGGATTTGTGAGTAGGTGCATTGTCTTGGTGAAACAAAACTTTCTTCTTAGCCAAATGTGGCCGCTTTTGCTTGATTTCTTCGCTCAAACATTGCAATAGGTTTGCATAATACTCACCTTTGATAGTTTTCCTTTTTCCAAGAAAAATCAATGAAAATTATCCCACGTGTATCCCAGAAAATTGACGCAATGACTTTGCCTACAGATGAAACAGTCTTCGCCTTCTTTGGAGTCGGTTTTCCCCCTTTGAATCCATTGTTTTGATTGTTCTTTTGACTCGGGTGTGAAGTAATGGACCCATGTTTCATCCATGGTAATGAAACGGTGTTAAAATTCTGCTTTGTTGCTGTGAAACTTTGCTAAACACTCAATTGAAACATCTTCACGACACTGGTTTTGCTCAACTGTGAGCAAACATTGTCTTCGACTTCTTTGGAGCTTACTCTCCCTTTTGAATACATTGTTATAGATTCTTCAGTTCTCAATATATTTACATTAAATTAAGTTCCCTTTCAAAGTATTCCCCGTTGACCACAATGCACTTCTCCAAACAATGCTTCCATTGTTCCGAAACATTTCTGGAACTCATTTATCGGGATGTCCTTTAGAGGTCTTCTAGCGATTTTTGTTTCACCTCCTCCTCCACAGTGTCACAATGCTTTCCTTTCATGTCCCTTTTTTGAGTCTGGGGAACAAAAAGAAGTCACAGGACACTTTCCATTCATGTCCCTTTTTTGAGTCTGGGGAATGAAAAGAAGTCATAGGACACTTTCTTTTCATGTCCCTTTTGAGTCTGGGGAATGAAAAGAAGTCATAGGACGCTTTCCTTTCATGTCCCTTTTGAGTCTGGGGAACAAAAAGAAGTCACAGGACACTTTCCATTCATGTCCCTTTTTTGAGTCTGGGGAATGAAAAGAAGTCACAGGATGCTTTCCTTTCATGTCCATTTTGAGTCTGGGGAATGAAAAGAGGTCACAGGACGCTTTCCTTTCATGTCCCTTTTTTGAGTCTGGGGAATGAAAAGAAGTCATAGGACGCTTTCCTTTTATGTCCCTTTTGAGTCTGGGGAACGAAAAGAAGTCATAGGATGCTTTCTTTTCATGTCCCTTTTGAGTCTGGGGAATGAAAAGAAGTCATAGGATGATAGGATGCTTTCCTTTCATGTCCCTTTTGAGTCTGGGGAACGAAAAGAAGTCATAGGATGCTTTCCTTTCATGTCCCTTTTTTGAGTCTGGGGAACGAAAAGAAGTCACAGGACGCTTTCCTTTCATGTCCCTTTTGAGTCTGGGGAACGAAAATAAATCATAGGATGCTTTCCTTTCATGTCCCTTTTAAGTCTGGGGAATGAAAAGAAGTCATAGGATGCTTTCCTTTCATGGCCCTTTTGAGTCTGGGGAATGAAAAGAAGTCATAGGACGCTTTCCTTTTATGTCCCTTTTGAGTCTGGGGAACGAAAAGAAATCATAGGATGCTTTCCTTTCATGTCCCTTTTGAGTCTGGGGAACAAAAAGAAGTCACAGGATGCTTCCTTTCATGTCCCTTTTGAGTCTGGGGAACGAAAAGAAGTCACAGGGAGCTGAATCCGGTGAGTATGGCGGGTTGGCAATCGATGTCATGCCCTTTTTTATGAAAGAATGCATCACGGAGAAGGTGATATGAGCCGGCGCACTGTAATGATGGAAAAACCAGCCGCCTGTGTGCCAAAGATCTGCTCTAGAATCCTCTGAATTGAACTCCATGACACCCCAGACATCTCACAGAGTTGATCAATGGCTCTGCAACAGTCTTCACTAATGAGGGCATTGATTTTGTCGAAGTTTTCGTCAGTTCTTGATGTAGAAGGGCGGCCTGAATGGGGTTGGCAATTTCAATTGACATTTCACCATTTTTAAAACATGTAAACCACGCATAGACTCTGGTTTTGTTTAGGGCAGCTTCCCCATAAGCAGTCTTGAGCATTACAATAGTTTCTGCAGCCGATTTCACCAAAAGGAAACAAAATTTCACGGCAGCGCCTTGTTCTAGATAATCCGCCATCACGTTTTTACTGAAATGAAGGAAGTTGTTGTACTGAAACAGCTCTCAGGGACGGACCGATCCAGTCACGGTGACGGTGCTGCGATTACTGATGCAGGAGACGTGAGCCTGATGTCACGACTGGGCGAACAAAGACTTCCTCCACTCCCAGTCCCCACTGTAGCCCAATTTCCGTTACTTTTGTGTCCTCCCTCGTAGATTGGATACTATCTAATACAGCCATATTTTTCAAACGACTACCATCATCTCTAGGTCAGGCTGGGTGCCAATGGGACTCAACCTCGTACTATCTCTTGATGTCGTTTGAGTTTGTGCCAGTAGCTTTCCTACGGCTGACTCACCTCACAATCGTCCAACTCGCTGGCACTTTCACATTTGTGCGTACTCAAGTGTCTATTGAGGTAAGTCTTCGTAGGGAACCGCTTCGAACAAATCGAACACATGTGGGGCTTTTTTCCGTGGCGATACTTTATGTGACTCGTGAGATAACTTTTCCTCGTGAATGACTTTGAGCACAAATTGCAAGCATACGATTTGTCTCCCGTGTGTATCCTCGTGTGCAAAATAAGCGTACGTTTATGGGCAAATATTTTGGGGCAAAATTCGCACGAATATGGTTTGTCATTGGGAGTGTGAACTGACATATGTAAGGTGAGTTTATTCTTCGAGATGAAGGCTTTCGGACAAAGATGGCATGCATGCGGCCTGTCCCCACTGTGCAATCGCATGTGAACTGCATGGTAACTGCTAGTCGTGAAGGACTTTGAGCAAATCTCGCACATATAAGGTTTCTCACCCGTGTGAATTCGAATGTGCGCATTAAGACTGCTTCTCGTAATGAACGAAGAGGAACACTTATCGCAGGAATACGGTTTCCAACCGGTATGACCGTGCATATGCACGTTGAGGTTACCCCGTCGACCGAAAGCCTTGGAACAAATTCGGCATACGAACGGCTTGTCAGCCGTCGCCCCCGTGATCTGCTCAACGATTTGGCCCATTGGCGATGCTGACACAGCAGTGGACGCCACCGTGACGCTTCCATCATTGCTTTTATCACGAAACTGCTCCGAACCAACCACTCGGACGCCGTGATGTAACACACCATGGCGCTCATACTCAACTCTATCCTTGAACTTCATTTGACAAACACCGCACACAAGGAACCCAACACCGATATGCAGCGACATATGCTTTTGAATCGCCTTCTTAGTCAAGAACTCACTCCCGCACTGGTCACACTGAAACAACTGTTCCAACAACGAAGCACCATCAGTGGACACACGTGCACCCATGAAAGTGCCATTCCTCTGTTTCCCCCTCGGCACTCTGGTCGAACTAGGCCCTGCCGTTTCGGTGCTCCCCCCATCTGGTCCTTCCATCACAAACGAACGCGATTCCCCATCGTCATCGCACACAACCTTTGTAGAATAAGCACCAGATGGCTCCGGGTCTTGCGATGCACCGCTGGGGGTTGGCTCTACACTCAAACTCGGTTCGGCACAACTCAAAACTTGAGATTCCGAGCATCTTGAGTCACCGTGTTCCACTTGAGTAGGGGATGACAATTGGTCAGTGCGTCGGTGCTCAAAGACTGGCCCCGATTCCCGAGACAAGTTGTGCACCATCTTCTGGATACAACCCAGACTGGAATATTGATACCCTGCAAATTAAAATGAGCTCTCATTAATACAACCTGTAAAACCTAGTACATACAATAAATTCGTGAAGAAATGCAATCAGGCGACAATGACACGGACTATAGACCGACCAACTATTGGCAATAATTGCCTGATAATATTTGAGATGTTACATACACAAGTGAAAAGTACAATCTAAGAGCCGTTAATATTGAAGGTTTCCTTTATGGGTTTCAATTATTTTTAATAATAGATCGATTCTTCTTCTGGTGGTATCCCAGATCAACTGCTTACAATATTATGGCAAAGTATAATGCTTCGGAGAAGTCTGGGGAGGGTCTCACTAACCCGGCAAGGAAATCTCATGGCGAGGAAATGCATGTTTGCAAAGATTTAAGCACAGCACCCTGAAAATATATATATATATATTCTAAATCTTCAGATGAAGATGGATTGTTTACGTTGAAATATCAAGAAATAACGTGTGAGTGTTCTTCTTTTTTTGTGTTTCTATATTGTGTGTTACTGTGTATTGTACTATATATGTATATATATATATATACACACACACGAGGGTCATCCGGAAAGTAGTACCCGTTCGTGCCGCATGAAGTGCTGACGACGCGAGTAGCCGCTGGACGAGGTCAGATAGCTTCAGTGGTTTGTCTGCCTTCTCTGAGCCAAGTTGCGTGACGCTAGCATTGCCTGTGTTGTTTCTGTGATTGTTTACAATGTTTAAAAAAATTGAGAACGCCGCCAGTTGTGAAGTGAGGGCAGTGATTAAATTCCTCAATGCAAGAAACGTTCGCTCATGTGATATTCATCGCCAATTAAAGGAGGTGTATGGAGACAATGTAATGGATGAGTCGTCTGTTCGGCGGTGGTGTCGCAACTTCAACATGGGGAGGGGGAACACACACGACGATGAGCGTTCGGAGAGACCGTCTGTCATTACAGACCAACTGGTGAGCTCAGTTGACGAATTCGTGAGGAACGATCGGCGCGTCACAATTGATGACATCTGTGAGCATTTTCCCAATGTTTCTCGAACAATTGTTCATGAAATTGTTAAACACCATCTGCATTATGCAAAAATTTGTGCAAGATGGGTCCCTCGCGTATCTCAATGAGCTGGCGGCGAAGGACTATGCAGCAGGAATACAGAAACTTGTCACACGTTATGACAAATGCCTTAATTTGCTTGGAGATTATGTTGAGAAGTAGTTTAAAGTATCCTCTTTCAAATAAAATTTTTTATGTTTGTTAATATTTACTTTTGTCTTTTTATTTCACGAACGGGTACTACTTTCCGGATGACCCTAGTATATATATATATGTATGTATGTGTATATATATATATATATATATATATATATATATATATATGTATGTACGTATATATATATATATATATATGTGTGTGTATATATATATATATTTATATGTGTATATATATTAATATATATATACATAAACCATAAACACAGTAATCAACCCGAAGGTCGGTTTAGTAGGTGATGGTAGAGTTCACCCAGTACTAAGCCCTATTCGGCTATGAAATTCACATATCAGGGTAGAGGGGGCCAGTTCCTTTCCCTGTGCCGGTTATGGTTTCCCAGGAAGACCTGGTACCCGAAAAATCACTTTAGCTAGGGTGGAGCTGAAGGTGCCCAGAGTGCCTTGCCCGGGAATCGAACCCGGGACCCTCTGATCAGCAGTCCAACGCTCTACCCACTGGACTACTACGACCCGCGGTAGTCCAGTTCCTTTCCCTGTGCCGGATATGGTTTCCCAGGAAGACCTGGTACCCGAAAAATCACTTTAGCTTGGGTGGAGCCGCAGGTGCCCAGAGTGCCTTACCCGGGAATCGAACCCGGGACCCTCCGGTCAGCAGTCCAACGCTCTACCCATATATATATATATATATATATATATATATATATATAATCCCACTAATATATATACCCACTCCATGCCATCGAGCAAGATGCAAAACCTGCCCTATTTTCATCACTCCACCCCACTCCATCCCACCATTTAACTCTCTCCCGCCCTTCCCCTATTCCTCTTGCACTTCCAAGAATGTTGTTTATCTTCTTACCTGTAAACTCTGCCCGTCCTTTTACATAGGCCAATGTTCCACACCACTTAACATTAGGATTAATAACCACCGCGTCTCGTGCAATCCCTCCTCCCCGTCCGCGTGTCTCCCCATCCCTAAACATGCTTCCCATCATAATACCCCTTTCAACAAGTGTTACAATGTTTCCGTCCTAGCGTCCCTTCCCACATCCGATAACCCTATAGAATTAAAAACTCTTGAAATGGCATTCATTTATATCTGTATGGCCTATCAGCATCCGGGCCTCATTGTCGTTCACTGATGGCAGTGTCCTAAGATTGTTACTTTGTGGAAGCAAAGCATATCGGGGGGTGGACACTGTGTTTTTCCGAATGAGTTTTGGTGTACGTGGCCTTTGTTTTGACCTACGTGGTCTTTATCAATACTTTGTGGGTTGAAACATGAGTCTCGTATGTTGCAATAGTTGCGGTGAGCATTTTGTTCTATTTTCCGATTTTGTGTCAATTCCACCCCTTCCCTCTCCCTTTCCTCTCCCAAACCATTCCTTTCACCCCTCCTTCGCCTCCCGTTCTCCCCTTCCCCTGGCCTCCTTCCCTTTCTCTCGCACCCCTCACCTCAACAATTCCAGCAGTCATTACTTCTATATCTTCAGAGGAAGACGGATTGTTTCCGTCGAAATATCAAGAAAATACGTGTGAGTGTTCCTTTTTTTGTGTTTCTATATTGTGTGTTACTGTTTATTGTACTATATATATATATATATAAATATAAATATATATATATATATACATACAAATATATATATATATATATATATATATATATACATATTTATTTATTTATTTATATATACATACATACAAATGTATATATATATACATACATATATAAATACAAATGTATATATATACATACAAATATATATATATATATATATATATATATATATATATATATATATATATATATATATATATATATATATATATATATATATAATGCATTCTGAAATTAGCGTATTATGCCCCAGAGGACGGTTGCTTACCTTGTGCTTCAGAGGAGGCCTCCCCTGCTGGCTGTTCGACCTGGCCTTCAGACCACTCACCATCGCTGGCACCAGACGCATCATCAACGAGTCCCTGGGAGCCCCCAGTCCACTCCACGGGGGCCTGGCAGGATGGACAGACAGTCATTTAATAAGCAGGGGAGTTGGAGTACATGAGTCAACGTGACATTCCAGACTTTCTCTGGTTCACACATTGAAACAGCTCACTTAGGAAGTCATTGGAAACGAATTTAACTGCTCCCGATAACAAAAATGAGGGTAGGGTGAAAACTAAGGAACACATTCTTGTAGGCTATACAAACAAAATGAACTTCAGAAGCACTCCTGGTCTGGGTATGTGGAAGTACAGGGTTCGTCCGGAAAATAAGTGTACTGATTTTTTCCCGCCGCTCCAGGCGCGCCCAGCACCGCTCTGACGGGCTGCGATTGGAGGGGGGTATGTTGACAAGCGACGCTGAAAAAGGCAGTCGGCTCTGAGCTGTGGTGTAGTGAGGAGCTCTGTTAAAGCGAACCTCCACGCTCGACTCAAGTCATGGAACGCGATGCCGAAGTTTTTGGAGCAGCGTTATTCCATCAAATTTGCGGTAAAGCTTGGGAAATCGTCTACCGAAACTGTCGGTATGATTAACCAGGCTTACGGGGAGTCAGCCATGTCCAGAAACATGATCTTTCGGTGGCACAAGATGTTCGTGGAGGGCAGAGAAGAGGTCGACGACGAGTGTTTGAGAGGTTCCCGATGATGCCTTCGCGGGAGCGTTCCAGGAATGGGAACGCCGCTGGAACAAGTCTATCGACTCACAAAGGGTCCTATTTTGAGGAATATTAGCTTAAATTATGTAAAAGTGCAATAAATTTTTTTTCCTGAGCTCAGTACACTTATTTTCCGGACGAACCCTGTAACATTCCCCCTCAACCCACACGCTTAGGTCTGAGGTCATTACATTAATCATCCAGTGTAGTATTTTGTAGAAGCGGGTAAAGTATGGAGACGTGTTCTAGTGTGGGCTATATGTCAAGAATCCCAAGTATAAACAGCGTGACTATTAAAAAGTGACTCCTACTGAGATTAAAAACGTCGTTCAAAGGCTGTTTATGGTGACAATGCTGTTGATAGGTCCACTCTAAATCGATGGGTAGTAAAATTTCATGGTTACGAGACTGGGAAAGCCATAATTGGTGGATGAAACACACAGCGGACGTCCGATCACTGCCAAAGACGATAAACATCATGAACTCATGTATTTGTCATGTATTTGACTCAAAATGACTGGCAAATCAAATGGTAGAAAACATGAGGCATCCTATGAGGAGCATCCCTCTCAATGGCTGAGGGAAGTGGGTAGGTTTTGACAGTTCACAGACAATTATACAAAACGTTTTACGTATCTCTGAGGTCAAAGGAGGGTGTGGGGGATGTAAAGGGGTCTGTTACCCTCATTAGGGCAGGTATCGAGAAGTGGTAAGTTTGGCAGGGGGGAGTATGGGAGGTCATTCTCTTTGGAATGATTCCATAAAGTTACACCGGGAACCATCATGACTCTTGCTCTGAAAAAAAACCCCTGATGTGGACAACAAGCTGATCCCGGAGTTGTTCCCGCCAAACTGCATGAACTACGTGATGAATTGCTGCTGTACACCTCCCGTATTCCCCCGATCTGGCTGCCTGCGACCTTATCTTATTCCCTAACATGAAGAAATGGCTCGTGGGAATTAAAATTTAGCTCAAACTCGGAAGTTATCTCCGAGACAGAGTCGTATTTTGGAGAGAGTCTGACAAATCCTATTTTTTGGTGGGGTTGAAAAAATGGCCAGAGCGTTGGGAGAAGTGTATCCTTTTAATAAAGGGGACAATGTTGAAAAATAAAATGAAATATTTGTGAAAAAATTTCTAACACGGGTACTTATTGAACCACCCTCGTAGGTTTAAAAAAAGAACGCCTACTTACTTGAACTATAGTATAAAGTATCAGGAACTCATATTAAAGAATAAATATTTCTGTCACAAACATGTGATAAGATTCAAATCTTTACATTCCTTATACTTAAACAACTCATATTTAATTAGCAAACTGACAAATATCCTAATATTTTATTTCCCGAGACTATTAAGAGAAGAACACAAACAATTTCAACCCTGAGGATGGCTAAACCTTGACTTCCACATGGAAAAGGTTGATTCCCATTGGCCGCCAAGAAAGAGCCAATCAGAGAGCTCCCGGCCAGACAGCGTCTCCTATATACAGTGGCCAAATTGCAATGTAGATCACTTCGACCTGAGAATGCCGCCTCCAGGACTGGGGACGGAACAGTTGACCATCCCCTACGCAATGGTAATTCCCGGAAGAGGCATGGATTCAAATACGACAGGGATTTTTACACAGAAG
This sequence comes from Hetaerina americana, assembly GCF_022747635.1. Lineage (NCBI taxonomy): Eukaryota > Metazoa > Arthropoda > Insecta > Odonata > Calopterygidae > Hetaerina > Hetaerina americana. The sequence continues at coordinate 348,235 of NW_027286304.1, forward strand.
TTCTACCATTTCATTCCCTTAAATAGAGTAACAACCATTAGAGACCTCGGGCATTTTAACTGACCACAAACTAAAGTACTCCGACCACATACAGACTGTAAAAATTGAAGCAATGTCCCTACTAGGCCATCTCTACTGCTTCACAGTCATTAAAGATCCAATATCACTCCATACGTACTTCTCCGCAATTGCCCTTCCCATAGTATATCATATTGCTCCCCCATTTGGTCCAACTCATCCCAGGAACTAATCTTAAAATCCCTCGATTGTATCTCTCACTTCTTTGCCAAAATATTCAAACACAGAGTCCTTACATTTATACATTAGATCCTTAAAATGCTGTTCTGTCTTCTTTATCCATTTATAGCCCCTAAAACCGCAGACTTAAAGTTGATTTTAAACTCCTCCACAACACCCTAAACTCGACTATTGACTGCCCTGAACTGCTCTCTCTTTCTTTCTTCAACTACAGGATACAAACTCAATCCACCCACACCCACTTAACAATTTTCCCTTGACCTACAGTACAGTACATTCTCTTTTCTTGAAGGGAAATAATCTTGAACCTTCCACAGGCAAGCATTATAATCGTATGGGCGAACAATACATCTAAATTTATTCCGAATTGTAATGAAATAAGGGTTGTATCGACAGCAGATGCAGCTGGTAGGTACACTATACACACCTGACATGTTCTGTCATGAATGACCAATGAGCGTGGCTGTAAAACCTATTCATTCTATGCGCATTCTTGACCAATCCGCACCCATTCCCTACTCCATCTCTGCTCCTATCCCTTGGATATCTAACGCCAAACGCTATACCTTTATTTCCCCTCTCCTCCCTTCTAAATTCACTCCCCCTCACACTCTCCATCCTTTCTATTTATCATGCAACGATTCCACCACCCAATCTCCCATCCCACCTCTAAACAAATTAAATTCTTCCCCCTGTCCAGATTCGGTTCTCACTGTTCATTGTTATGCTGTTATTATCTTTTGTCCTATTTCATATTTGTTATATATAACACTGTAAATTGGCACTATTGCTGTACATGAATAATGTTTTAAAATAAATAAATACACTATTTTTGACACATTGGCATCATTGTAGGAGGACCTTTTCCCGGCCCTGCTTAAGGCCTTTAGCCACCTCGAAACTTGTGAGCAGGAGAGAGAAGAGTCTACAAAGCTTCATGAATCAATTTATTACTCTCCTATCAAGAGATTAATTCAGTTTAGCATAAGGGTTAATGGTGCAACGTTGCTCGAGGGTTGATTCCATAATTTTTTCGACTTGATCGATGCACACAGGTTTACTCAGCTCAGAGAGCACTGAGACTGGTTTTGGGGCAAAGCTAAGAGTCTTCCCCACCTAATCAAAGTGGTTTTATGCCACTTCATTTCATTAAAATTCATTAATAGACATCTCCACTGAATGTTTCTGCTGTCAATTAAATAGTTGGTATATAGACAGTTACTCTAGTGTGAGGAGACATGTGTAGAGTGTTCTAGAGCAGTTGGAAGACGTAGACGAATGGTCAAGGGGGTCTCCTACTGTAGTGTGTGGCAGTGGGTGTCATGGGGATCCATTGACGTTGTCCCTTACCTCATCTCCGCCTTCTTCCAACTTGTGCTCAACAATTTCCAGGCATTCTTCCGGCAATCCTCTCGTCCCGCCCTCCTCATCCTCCGTGAATATCGCCTCCATCTTCACCTGAACCTGCCGAGAGAACAAAACACCTCTTTTAATCAACAGATTCAAGC
>NW_027286304.1:352500-365000 GCF_022747635.1 Hetaerina americana
GATTCGAAATGACCGGCAATATACTCAATACAGTATCGCTTAGCGTATTGGTAGAGTTTGTCGTGCTAAAGGCAGCAGCCGGGCACCAATAATTTTGACAAAATGACTATACAATGTCCACAAATGATTAGCGCAAACTGGAGAGGTTCTACGAAACCTATAGACATTTGAACTGATTCCAAACCCTCCTCCTCCCCAAATTTAGCGCCTTGCCATTTACATTTTGTTTCTCAACTAAAGAGACAACCTCAAAGGGTAATAATTACACCTCGGAAGATGAGATGATGGCAACTGTCAAGTTAAATGGATTCAACAAAAGTTGCAATAGTTTTTCAGCGACAGAATGTAAAAACTTGTTACACGTCGGGAGAAATTTTGTTAGCCTTAACGGTGACTCTGTTAAGATATAAATATATTATTTTGAAACTTAAAGAATTTTACTTTAATATACTTCTTGCCCTATCTACTTATTTGTGGTCTACAAGTAGGTGTGATCGCTTTTCAGTCTACTCACGTACATACACGGTTCCACCATAGCCTTGCTGTAACTGATTCAAACGAGAAAGGTTCCTGGACTTTGTAAGACTGCCGGTTAGATCATCAACGAGAACTCAAGGAAAAACATCTCACCTGCATCTCAGGGCATTCGTAACCACTTCCCGGCGTCGTGGGACTCTCCCCAGGGATGCCAGAGAAAGGATCCTCTACTTCAGGTGTTCCTATCATATCCGAAGGTTCAGCACTTCCCTCAGGACTGTCGATCTCCCATGCTTTGGCTGACAGTCCATCAGCATTGCCGGTGATTCCTTCTTCAAGGTCCTCCTCATTCTGCTGTTTCTCATCATTTGTCTAGGCAGAAGGGAAGACATCATTCGATGAGGCTGACATTAAAATAATCAAACATGAGATATCCGCAGGGTTTGTCTACAACGATAACTGATGGACCTATACCGGGTGCGATCTGAGAGCAAGGCAGTTAGTTTTTTTTAAAGTGAGCTATAAAAAAGATTTGTGAAAACTCTAAAAATTCTTCAAAGTACAGCCTCCACACATTTTTTAACAGCAACCTTATCATGACCGATACATGCCTTGGAAGGTGTCTTCCGAGACCTCTCCCAAGGCCTTCGTCTCGGCTAATTGGATATTTCTTATAAATTGAGTAGCTTCAGGTGTGATGTGCTGGAAGTTGAACGTAATGAATAACTGATTGAAGCACTTTTCCACTCGATAAAATATTCGAGTTCGAGTTGGCTAAAGGCCTTTAAGGATGGCCGGGAACATCTTCATGATGAACCAACCCAAAAAGGCAGTAATGAGCAAATCAAAAGTGAGAACAATGCTCATTGTCTTTTTCGACATCAAAGAATTGTTCCATTAGGAGTTTGTTCCTAAAGGACAGACAGATAACCCTGCCTGCTACGTGGATATGCTGGAAAGACTCCGAAAAAGGGTCGTCAGGACGATAAACGACATCTCCGCTACCTGGCAAGGCCATCACGACAACTTGCCTTGCCATAATGCAATACGAGTTCCTGGCCAATCCGTAGGTGCCAATGCTGCCTCACCCAACCCCCTATAGTCCTGACGTCGCCCCAGCAGACTTCTCTTTGTTCCCTTGGGTTAAGGCAGCCCTGAAAGGAAACTGTTTATTGTCCAAAGAAGAAATATCCAAAATGAATAACTGTTTGAAGCACTTTTCCACTTGATAAAAATGTTTTTATTTACGACCGGGTTTCGATGTATTACATCATCATCAGGTAACCAACTGAAGTTGTGTTCAAGCTTATATACATTCCGGAAGGGGTGGAGAGGACGTGGTAGGAAACGAGGGGGGGTGGAGAGAAGAAGGGAAAGACAAGGGAGACATTTACAAGAAATAGCGGAAACAGCGTATTGACCTTGATAAAAAAGTAAGTAGTCCTTTCGTCAGTAAACTTTGACCACACGTGACACACAACCGCCTCGTTCCTTTCAAACCTCCTCCCTCCAAAACTTTCACCGGAAAGGGCCACTTCGCAGTCCGTAGCTAAGTTTTTGTAGGTCTTGGTCGTAAGTGCCAAGCCTTCATTTCTTCCAACAATTTTGAAATTTTGAAGAAAGACCCCATAAATGCAGATTGTCCAACGAGTTAAGAAGAAACCCCCTCTTCTCAACGACATGCAGCTCACTTCTTCCTCTTTCCCCCTCCTTTCGATCAACTTTCGTCAGTAATCCTTGACAACGCGTGATACATAACCGCCTCCTTCCTTGACTGCTTTCTCCTTCCTCCCCCCTCAGTGTGTGAATTAAGTGGGGGTATTCCACCACCACTCTTCCAGAAGGGCCTTATCCTTGGCCTCCAAACCCAGCCGGTCTACTGGATCCGTCCCGGCCACCGATTGTTTATTGGAGACTGCCGCCATCCACCCAACAGGATCACTTCGAACCCTAAAGACTATATATACCGTGTGTTTTTTAAAAAGGTCAATACGCTGTTTCCACTATTTCTTGTAAATGTCACCCTTGTGTTTCCCTTGACCCCCTTCCCCTCCTCTCCACCCCTTCCGGAATGTATATAAGCTTGAACACAACTTCAGTTGGTTAGCTGATGATGATGTAATACATGGAAACCCGGTCGTAAATAAAAATATTTTTATCAAGTGGAAAAGTGCTTCAAACAGTTATTCATTATGGATATTTCTTCTTTGGACAATAAACAGTTTCCTTTCAGGGCTGCCTTAACCCAAGGGAACAAAGAGAAGTCTGCTGGGGTGACGTCAGGACTATGGGGGGTTGGGTGAGGCAGCATTGGCACCTACGGATTGGCCAGGAACTCGTAGTGCTTTGTGGGAAGGCAACTTGTCGTGATGGAGTTGACAGGTAGCGGAGATGTCGTTTATCGTCCTGACGACCCTTTTTCGGAGTCTTTCCAGCATATCCACGTAGCAGGCAGGGTTATCTGTCTGTCCTTTAGGAACAAACTCCTAATGGAACAATTCTTTGATGTCGAAAAAGACAATGAGCATTGTTCTCACTTTTGATTTGCTCATTACTGCCTTTTTGGGCTTGTTCATCGTGAACATGCTCCCGGCCCTCCTTAGAGGCCTTTAGCAAACTCGAAACTCGAATATTTTATCGAGTGGAAAAGTGCTTCAAACAGTTATTCATTTTGGATATTTCTTCTACAACAAACAGTTTCCTTTCAGGGCTGCCTTAACCCAAGGGAACAAAAAGAAGTCTGCTGGGGTGACGTCAGGACTATGGGGGGTTGGGTGAGGCAGCATTGGCACCTACGGATTGGCCAGGAACTCGTAGTGCTTTGTGGGAAGGCAACTTGTCGTGATGGAGTTGACAGGTAGCGGAGATGTCGTTTATCGTCCTGACGACCCTTTTTCGGAGTCTTTCCAGCATATCCACGTAGCAGGCAGGGTTATCTGTCTGTCCTTTAGGAACAAACTCCTAATGGAACAATTCTTTGATGTCGAAAAAGACAATGAGCATTGTTCTCACTTTTGATTTGCTCATTACTGCCTTTTTGGGCTTGTTCATCGTGAACATGCTCCCGGCCCTCCTTAGAGGCCTTTAGCAAACTTGAAACTCGTGAATAGGGCAGAGCAGAGTTCCCGTAGGCCTCACGAATCATTTTGTTAATCTCCTCTAAAGAGATTTTTTCAGTTTAGCACAAAGCAATCGCATAATGTTGCTCGATGGTCGTTTCTATTTATTTTGTGACACGATCGGCGTGTCGAGGTTTACAAAAACTGACATTATGCCGCTTCCACAGCTTGGAGAGTACTTAGACCGGTTTTGTGGCAGATCTTAGCGTCCCCCCAACCACTCCAAGTAAGTCGAATCCACTCCGACCAATAGGGGCGCCGCAGGAAATTTAATTGCATTACTTATGGAACGCACCCTGTACACGACGGCCGGAAATGGACATATCGTCACTTATGACCTGAAGACTTCAGCGGCATGGCTTCAAAAATTGCCATCGCCAGATGCACATGAACATCGAAATACCGTATATTACACCGTAATAGACGTATATTTACACACACACATCCGATATTGACGTATTTTTACGAACACACTATATATAATTTTTACGCGCATATATATATATACATATATATATATATATACATATATATATACATATATACATATATATATACATACATACATACACATATACATATGTATATATATGTGTGTGTATATATATATATATATATATATATATATATATATATATATATATATATATACATACTAACTTGATCAAAAAGTTCCCGGAATAACCACCGTGTGGCGCTCCCATCGTTCCGATTTGAGTTCTGTTTTTTTTGTTAAATTGGTACATCTGTTGTTGATATTCCCTTTAAATCTTAGTGTCATAACTTGACATTTGCAAAAGTTACGTAGCCAAGAGTACATCTATCTCTGTGTGTGTTGGCGATTTTTTACAATTTCAGAAATGGATTTAAATTTGCAACAACAAACTTGTATTAAATTTTGCGTAAAAAACGGATTTAGTGGCGCACGGACGTTGGAAATGTTGGAAAAGTGTTTCGGCAACGATTCTCTAAAAAAAAACGGTCGTTTACCAGTGGCACGAGCGGTTCAGAAGTGGTCGTGAGTCAATCGAAGATGATGAATGCAGTGGCAGACCATCGACATCGAAAGTCGGTGAAAAAATTGATAAAGTAAAAGAAATGTTGGTCAATAACCGCAAATTAACCATCAGAGAAATAGCGGAGGACTTGAACATTGCCTATGGATCCGCCCAAGACATTGTGGTTAATGATTTGGGTTTCCGTCGTGTAGCATGCCAAAAGACCTCAATTTCATGCAAAAAAGAGACCGTGTTGACGTCGCAAAAGACATGATTTGCGAGGCTGAATCCGATCCCACATTCATCAAAAGGATCATTACTGGAGACGAGACGTGGGTTTATGAGTACTACACGCAATCCAGACATCAGGCAAGTGAATGGCGTTCACCAAATGAGCCGAGACCAAAAAAACCACGTCGTTTTCAGTTAAAAAAGAAGGCAATGCTGACGGTTTTCATGGATTACAACGGTGTAGTGCATCATGAATTTTTGCCAGAAGGCCAGACAGTAAACAAAGAGTATTATTTGGGCGTTATGAGACGTTTGCGTGAAGCAATTCGCCGAAAGAGACCAGAAATGTGGGCAGAAAACTCGTGGATTTTGCACCATGATAACGCACCGTCGCACAGTGCTATCATTATTCGTAATTTTTTGACGAAAAATGCAACAAATACCATCCAACAGCCACCGAATTCACCTGATTTGGCTCCCTGTGACTTCTTTCTGTTCAATCGAGTTAAAAAACCATTACGGGGAACGCGTTTTAGCAGCCGAGAGGAAGTAATGGAAAAATCGCAGGAAGCACTGATGGACATACCGAAAACCGACCGTAACTTTTGCAAATGTCAAGTTATGACACTAAGATTTAAAGGGAATATCAACAACAGATGTACCAATTTAACAAAAAAAACAGAACTCAAATCGGAACGATGGGAGCGCCACACGGTGGTTATTCCGGGAACTTTTTGATCAAGGTAGTATACATATATATATACATATATATATACATATATATATACATATATACACATACATATATACATACATATATATATACACATATATACATACATATATACATATATATATATATATATAATAATTGGCTGACACAACATAACACAAATAGAAAAGAATAGACACATATAAAAGAACACTTACACGGTAAATTGTTCGAGCTTTCGGCCCTCTCAGGGGCCTGCTTCAAGAGAGACTCTTATATATATATATATATATATATATATATATATATATATATATATTTATATATATATATATATATATATATATACATACATATATATATATATACATATATATATATATATATATGCATACAGATGCGCGGGATATATACACGTTCAAGAAAACTATGAATCTCTGGCGCGCGGTATCTATACAAATTCATGATTACTACTAAGTTCCGGGTGCGCGTTATCGATGGGAAAATATGGTACCTCGTTGTTCTGTTGATCAAGTACATGACATAGACATCTTCGTAGAGTAAGAATGAGTAAATGAATAATAATTATTGAAAATGAGGAGTGAATTGATGACAGGGACGTTGAGTAATACCTACAATAATAATAATAATACCTGTTACCAAGTGAGGTAGTTAAGGAAAGTTACTCTTTTGTTTGAAATACCGTCTTTAAAAAAATGAAGTACAAATTTAATATCTGCATACATCGCATGCGAAAAAACCATCAGGATAATTACTTCTATAAATATATATCTTCCACATTGGCACAATGCTCACTAAAATAAATGTTTATGTTAGAATTAATACCCTGTGTAGAGCATGTACGAATATGAGTCAAACAAAAACCTTAAACATTTGTTATATCCTCATTTCTTGAATATTGAAGGAACTCGCTCGTACAAATTTTAATTTTACAACGAGAATGAACACTAATCTGCACTGCTTTAATCGGACTGTGCAATTGAATTCCATGATTAATGTTAAAAGATCCATGTGAGTGTTAAAAGAGTATACGAACACAAGACTATTTCACAATGCGATACGACCGAACATTCCTTTTTACCAATCTTGCAGCTTAACGATAGCACCAAAGCAAAATAAAATAGAAAACCTGATGCATTCATTACTAATTATTGTCACCAAATCAATTCCATTTTAACCAACAACATTGATGGACTTCTTCTATGCTTGGTTGAATTTCAGTCATCAATAAATTTAACGAGAAACATAACATACCTCTTCCCGAGGGTTTTTCCGCTCTCTGGATCCACGATAGGGACCTTTTTGGACGCGATTGTAGAAAACAAACAGACACTCGACACATCTCCGCTTGAACAGCCGGAAATCAGTCAATTTCTCCACGCAGGTACAACATACCAACCACGGATTATCATCTTCTTTAACGACCTAAACACAAACATAACATGACAAATGTAAATGAATGAATACGCGTAATATTGACCTCTTCCACAGTTAAATCCATTACATTCTGTTCCCAGGGCATTAATTATCTTAAAAAATGACATATTTCCACCTTTTCTCTTCAGAACTCAATAATTGTAACTGATGTAACGAACATATGTATGTTGTACGATAATTCCAGCAAATATATGGAATATATATTTCAAAGATATCACTCACAAAAAATATTACTTACCTTGACATTTATTAGATCTTCTATAGTCTTTTCCAACATTATTTCCTGTTTATGTTTCTCTTCGAAAATGTTTATTAAAGGTACACCACCGCATAAACATAATCTGCATAGACCACACTTCCGTTTAACGTACATTCTGAATGTTTTCAGTTGCGTTTTAATGACTTACTTCACAAATTGAAGTGAAACAATTAATAGCTCTAAAACACATTGCGAATAGAAACATCAAAATGTAGTAATTACTCTTTTCATCACATACGACAAATGACGAACGAAATCATCATACGGGCATCTGATGCGCAAGGGATAGATGAGAAATTAGGTATTAAATAACGTGAAATTCTTCGCTACCCGTGAGAGATTCAATATGTTGAGTAGCTGCCCTCAGGTATGGCTATTTGTTATATTATAATTTCAAACGTTCATAATTAGAAAGTCTGCGGAATAGTAATAAGATATGCAACGGAGTTGCAGGCCTAAACACGGGAGTGAGCATTCCATGTGGTGATATCAGTCGGTTTAGATTTGTCGAGGTCAGTAATGTTGTCATTTGGGGGGTAAAGATAAGTTCATATTCAACTTGCTTTGATGATAAGCTCTTGTTTCTTGTCTACTCTAACTATTTAATCCGGATTAAGGGCCGTACGTAACACCTTCTAAGCGTATAGTTAAATTAAATTTAGTATTGCCATATGAAATGACTTTTGTCCGTATTATGCTCTTAAGTTATTTGCTCTGGAATATTTTCTACCCAGATTACGTGAGGAGGAGGGTAGGAGAGAACAGCTGTGATTCTAATTTTAAATATACCTTGTAAGAAGAAAAATATGACCGATGGGGGAGGTTGACCCCTTCGAGAAAGGTGACAATTATCACTTTGTTGCGACAATTTACTTCAAATTCTGCCTAGTTTTTAATTACCTTCTTACACCGAAATATCCACCGAGGTTTAAGTAATGACTGCGCCCATAAACCATTTGGCAGCCGCAGTGATTTGTTGTTATTTATTAATTTATTATAAATGTTCTAGGTTCACACATATTGTGACTGTCGGCAGGGAACGTAAACGTTTTTCCTTATGTATGTGTTTCGTAAGTACTTAGTTATTTGTTCAGCGTGTTCGAAATCGAGTAAACATTTCAGGATACACAGAGATCAAGTAATGCTGCTCGTTCTGATATAAAGTGCGTCTGTAACAGTCGTACTGTTGTTTATGATATGATGTTTAGCATAAACGGTGTAACATAAACTTCTTTGTACAGTGTTCCTATTGATTTCGGATGTAGTACCACGTAGGTTTATGTTTCGTGAATGTTAGCTTAGAACTAGATTTTTATCCCATCATTTATACGAAGTGTTACTGAACTACTGTCGGTCCAAAGGGTATTAAATATTGGCTGTATTTAACGATCAATCTTTTATTATTTCCTTTGAATCGTATTTATTTCAATGGAATTTCCTTTTATTCCATGGATATGTATTTTTTTCTTATATAGATAGATATTTTTCAATGCTTAACCGTTTTCAACCCTACTGTGATAATATCTCGTGGAGAATGTGAAGTTAGATTGTGACATGAGTGTTTGGAAATGCCAGAGCGAGATTATTTTAGTGTTTGGGTATTATTTAGTTTTTGCAATGAGCTAATATTCATGTTAGAGTTGCTGTCAATTAGCTGTATATGAGTCAACGGTTGTTTTCATGTTTTGCAGGATCAAGGATGTTAGATCAACAAGCCCTGACGCGACTCTTTCGTGCAGATATAACGAGCGTGGCGGCGGAACGTTTTCTAGGAGATGTCGGTAAGTACATTTATTTAACCTTTGATGAAGGTAATTAATATAAAGTAGATACGGCAATGGATAATGGACGAATTCGGTTTAATGCGCGACTAAGGTTAAATGTTTGGCGTAATGTTGTTTAGATGGAAGTGAGTGGTAGAATGAAATGCGGCGGGTTTTATGGGAATTTTCAATGTTTTTTTTAACAATCCTTCGTCTGGTGATGTTTTTTTGCGAGTTTGCGAACTGAAAGCTTTTAAAACGTCGCTGAAATGACGAAACATCGTTCAAGCCCCAATTATCGTTTTTCACGCATCGACGAATGACATTTCAGAATGGCGGTTCACCTTTTCCACTTAAGCAGTCACTAGGAATTCTTAATTTATGTGCGAAATCTGTAATTTAAGTAATGAGATTGATTTTAAACATTTTTTAATTAAAATAGAATGCCAGTTTTACATTGTCACCCTCAAAATAGCTTCATTCTGGTGCCAAACAGTGCCCGAGACGTTTCTGTCACTCCTCTTAGCAGTGCTGGAACTCTGATACTGGAATAGGCTTCAGCTGATCGGTTACAGCCATTTGAATGTCTTCGACTGTCCCACCAACATGAGTACCCTTTGAAGTGATTTTTAAACTTCACAGAAGAGAAAAAAGTCACAAGGACTTAAGTCAGGCGAATAAGGAGGCTTAGGAGACACAGGACTGTTTTCTTCTGGCCAAAACAAACTATTACTGGTCCTTTTGGTCTTTTGCGAAAGTTTTTTGGAACCATTTTTTGCACAGATTTTATCTCATACCCAATTCATTGGTCAAAATCTGATGAATTGTGGTGGTTTGAGTCAACTTCAACTCTTCCACGATCATTCCGACTGTCCACTGACGATCGGAATGCACAAGATCCCGATTCTGTTGCCATTTTCATTACTTCTTGAAGATGAAGGCCTTCCGCTTCATGGTTTATCTTCAATTGACTCTCTTCCTTCTGAAAATGCCTTAATCCATGGAAAAACGTGGGGTCTTGATAAAATAATATCTCCGTAGGCCTGCCGAAGTTTAGCTAGAGTTTCCGTAGCACTGTGCTCAAGTCTGAAGCAGCAAAACCTGATAGCACATTGAAATTGATGTCACTCAGTTTTAGAACACACTCTAGAAAGAACTGTTTCACAAAAAATATCACTACGGGCAACTGAATGACTCGGGTAAATTCAAATCCACTGTGTGGCTTAGGAAGGAAGTTATGTTGAGGTTGGCAATTTAAAACTGTTATTTTATTTGAATGCAAACATAAAAAAAGTCAGTCTCATTACTTGATTTACAGACATCGTTTAACTTCCCTCGAACATGCCGGCACACACTGTTGTGCCGTGAAAAATACGGTATCGGGGACTTTCGAAGTGCCGAAATATTTGTATTGTCTACTGAGAACAAAATGTGAGAATTGTGTCAGTAAAAAACTTTAGTATTAAAATAATTGGGAGATGAAATATAATTTAATTTCAAGATTTTCATATGACTCACACTTGTACTAGCTATATGCAGTCAGAATATTCTTTATGATATAAATCTTTACTTGTGTGCAGAGTTCTAAGGTTGAGTAATTATCCGTATGGGTTTCTAATACACTGATAATTGGCTGTTTTGTGTATTTCATCAAAGATGGTATTATGAGAAACAAACTAGAACACGTCTCCATACTTCATCCGCTTCTCAAAATACTACACTGGATGAATAATGTAACAACCTCAAACCTGAAAATGCATGTTTAGTTGGGGGAATGTTACTTCCATGCGCGTAGACCTGGAGGTTTTCTAAAGATCATTTTGTTCGTATAGTCTAGGAGCATGTGTGCATTAGTTTTCAGCCTACCCTCGTACATATCTCAGGGCCTAAAAAGGACACAAAGAGTCAATTATAACCCGTAGATACCGTCGGCTCATTTAACTTTTGTCCACACAGAACGTAAGATTTTGGACGTTCCTCTGTTGTCCGCAATGTCTTTTGAGCAAGTGTGAGTGTTTCACATGGTTTGTTTTCTTATTCAGTGCCAGGGGCGTGCAGAGACAGCGTCCGGCATGCCCGGGAGTGGGGAGAGGACGGACGGGAGTGGTGGCGAGGGAAAAGGGAGTTATCCAGGGCCTCAGGCCGGCCCTGAATTTGCCGAAGGCGGTGTCTTGCGGAGGGGGATGTCTCGGAGCATGAGTGACTCGACCCTGTGGCAGGCAAGACCCAGCCACACGCCCCTGCCCTCGGTCATATCCCCGACGCAATTCAAGGTGAGATATCATCTACCTCCATTATGAGGGCGGTTCAATAAATACCCGTGTTTGACTGACAAAGGGCGTTCCTGAGGGAAGTTTATGCTATCATCATGTGCTGCCATCTATCGAATGATGGTGAAACAAATCTCAGACTGATTCAAAGGTTAGTTTGGATTTGGCAGCCATTGGAGTGTAAGGCGTGTTTCGTGTGATTTTCGCTTGAAGATGGAAAAAGATAGCAGTATCGTTCGGTAATTTGCCTTTTGTTTTGTTTTTGGATTGGAAGAAATGCGAGGAGATGAAAGCAAAGTTGGATGCTGTTGGATGGGGACACTTAGCGCCATCTTTTACCACAGTTAGATATTGGTTCAATGAATTTAAACGTGGGCGAACATCTGTTCTTGATGAGGAGCGACCAGGACGCCCAGCAGACGTGGTTATACCGAGGAAATCATTCAAGAAGTCCACGCCATGATTCTCGCTGATCGACCAACGAAAGTGTGCGCAAAGTAGCAGAGGCCGTGGGAGGTGTGTCGACCGGAACGGCAATTAATATTTTATTACATGAATAGATTGGCAAAATGATAAAATTGTTGGCCCGATGGGTGCCGTGATTGCTCACGGTGGACAACAAGCTGATCCCGGACTTGTCGCCGCCAAACTGCATGAACTACGTTATGAATTGCTGCCGCACCCCCCCGTATTCTCCTGATCTGGCTCCCTGTGACTTTTTCTTATTCCCCATAATATGAAGAAATGGCTCTCAGGAAAAAAATTAAGCTCAAACTCGGAAGTTATCGCCGAGAAAGAGATGTATTTTGGAGAGAGTTCAGCAAATCCTATTTTTTTGGAGGGGTTAAAAGAATGGATGGAACGTTAGGAGAAGTATATCTTTCTAAAAAGGGGACTATCTTCAAAAATAAACAGAAATGTTTTTGAAAAAATGGTTTCTTCATTTCTAACATAGGTACAATTGAACCGCCCTCGTATAGAGGTCGGTACTGTTGATAATCAAGGGTTTATTATGTATGAATACCGAAAAAAATGCTCTTTAAAGCTCTCAACGGTGAAGTGTTCTTCTAGTTATGGAAGTAGTCCTAGTGTATCTATTTCTAAGCCGACAAATGCAAGGTGTACAGTAATAATATTGATAATTGCTGAATTATCAATACCTATCTCTTTCAAACATAATATTCACTCTTATTCAAGTGGAAATCAACAGAAT
>NW_027286304.1:370000-387500 GCF_022747635.1 Hetaerina americana
CGTATCTCGGTAGTGTTTTGGACCAACACGGTCAAAGTAGTAGGGACGTAAGGAGAAGAATTGCGCTAGGCAAAGAGGCTTTCACAAGGAGGAGGGAGTTGATGACGGGGACTTTGAGTAAGGATGTTAAGAAAAGACTCGTAAAAACTTTGATATGGAGCGTAGCTATGTACGGCGCGGAAACGTGGTCATTGAAGCAGGAGGATAGATGTAGACTGGAGGCTTTTGAAATGTGGGTGTGGAGAAGAATGGAGAAGGTGAAATGGACAGAGAAGAAAACAAATGAGGAAGTACTTGGTATGGTGGGCGAAGAGAGGGGTTTGTTGGGAGCAATCCTATGGAGGCAGGAAAAGTGGATGAAGGGGGTGTTGACCGGCAGTGGGATGTTGAAGACTGTGATAGAGGGTAGAATGTTGGGCAAAAGAGGAAAGGGAAGGAACAGGATAGGGATGTTGGACGGGATGAAGGGAGGAAGAAAGTACTCAGAGATGAAGAGGGACCTGATATAGAGTAGGATGATGGATTTTGTGTTTTGTTAGGAGTAATAAAATATTTGTTTGGTGGTTGTGTCAGTCCAAAAACCTACCTTAACCGGTAGATTACTTTAAAAAAAAAAAAAAAAAATCTATATTGTAAATGGGTACCTGAAGTAACTGAATTGTGGAGGAACACACCGGGGAAGACATGTAACAAATAAAGCCATTAAAATGCAACTGATGTAGAAATGGGAACGGTTAGTAACAGTTGTAACTCAAACGAAGTAACAGGTAGAGATGTTGAGTGACAAGGAACGCATATAATAAATAACGACATTAATCTGTTACTGAAATAGAAAGTGGAACGGGTAGTATTACTAACAGATATAACAAATTATCAATTGTTCCCGGCTCAACTTTTGGAAGTTCATGTATTTTGAATGAAGAATACAATGTGTCTTTCTGTCCAAGGACAGTGGTAAGATGCATTGTATTCGTAATTAACAGATATAGCATTCATAACTCAATACTAGTAACTTGTATATATGTAATAGATAGTTAGATAGACGTCTTTATTTTTAAATTGAGACCAAATGGTCCCTGTTTCCATGTGCCCATTATGTAATAGTTTCCAGTGTTTTTCCATGCACCCATTATGTAGAGAAGTAACAGAGAGCACATGTAACAAGTAACGGCATTAAAACGTAACTGATATAGAGATTGGAACGGATAGCTGTAGTAACAGATATAACATTTATAACTCAAAACAAGTACCAGATAGTTATTATAACAGATATAACTGTTATAGCTCAAAAGAAGTCACAGGTGTAGACGTGGAGTTACAGGTGGAGGGACAGAAAATATATGTTGAAAATGTGCTGGATTTGATATGAATTCATTTCATTTTTATCAAATTTCAATTGAAAATGAAATTTGAAAAAATTCCTTTTTAATTTCTTGTGATTAATAATGGGGAATATTCTGGATTAGTTAATTAGAGCCAATTATAAACGATGTTTGGAACGGGGACGGAACGAAAGTGGGGATAGTCGGAGAATGTTTAAATCGAAGCATTATAAATAACTCTCACTTAAAATTTTAATTTGTGTGATTGGAAACTTTGAAATAATGATCAGGTATTTAAGAATTGTATTTCTTCTAAGTTTCAAAGCAAATTAATTACGTTTTACAATTGTAATTTTGTATAATGTTTCAAATTTATTATAAAATCAATTGAAAATCATAAGTTATGGCTTTGAACAATCAGTTTTATTGGTAATAATTTGCACAAACAGGTGCAAATGGAAATTTTAATAATTTAAACCCTACATTTGAGATATACAACAGCCGCAATTGTTTTTTTTGCATCTATCAGAAAGTGATTAATATTAGATTTTAATATTTGTAATGATTAACCACCGATTCATTGTTTAAATAAACATTTTATATCACAGGAAGCCCACTTGACAGCCCCAAATTGTCGTCACCTTGTCAGCATTTTGCCTTTGCCCCGACGAAAAGGTGAGTTTTCGCACATTTTATTCTTTAGATGGTGGTAGTGTTGTTTGAATTACCGTGCCAATAAGGTTGAATCTCCTAATGCACGATGTACCTGTATGTCTAATAAATACTTGAACTGAGGTCATAAAAACTTTATTTTCCTTTAAATTTGGAGTCTACATCTTAGATTTTGTTGTTATTCCTTCTTCAAAGTAGTCTCTGTCAATTCGTAGCATGGCTATGCCTTCTTCTTATTATATACTCCAACTTCTTCATCATATATTCATTTCCACTGTTTTGTAATAAAGCACTCTCCCCATTGGAAATCTTCCTCCCTTAAAGGGAGTTCAGTTATGAGGCTTTTTCAGTTTACTATCGTTGCTTATTTGCTTTATTAATGTCTATCTTCAACACATCTTGTGCCCACTGATACAATTTCCCCAATAATCACATTTCATTGCATTTTATTGGGAATATAGGGAAAATTCACAAATAGGCGAGATCTATAGGAATATTAACCCTCTTAGTACGGCGGGGATTCCAGGGGTACTTAGTGAGAAGTGGGAAGGGTAATTTAAGAAAATGTATCACCTTAGGAAAAAAAGACATTATAAAGTTTATTATTTGTTTACATATCCATATGCAGTTTTTTTAAATTTAAAATAAAATATTGTAGTTGATAATGATGTAATACATTTACATCATCTGGAAAATAAATGTAATTATTACAGTATCATAAATTTGAAGAATATATTTTTTGGGCAATAATATTTAGATTTTTAGACCCAATACTAATATTTTTTTCAAACATTTTTCAATAAAACTGCGATATTTAAATATTATAAAGAATCAAAAAGACATGTAGAAAATATTATAAATAAATAAAGAAAAACCAGTGAATTGCAAATTTTTTTGTCAGCCTCTGCATTGTTCGATTTTGTTGAAAAGGTTGATCTCACTGAGTCAAATTGGGACTTTTCCCCATTTCCTTGAGACTGTGGCAATTTGTAACTAGCAGAATAGTTTATATCACACATATAATGTGTGATATAAACTATTTTTCATGAAATATTTCCCGATACTAAATATACAAACCTTTTAAGTTAAATGGCTAGGTTAGCCACTTCTGTGTGAATGGTTGAGTGGATTATTGTCTCATGAGAAATACACTTTAATACAATTTATTAATATACTGTTTTCTCATTTTGTGTGAGTAGTCTTTTTGACTCTAAAATGAAGGTGTGTTTGTTTATGCAGAGTTGATGGCCGGAGATGGTCGGTTGCGTCCCTACCGTCGTCTGGATATGGCACGACACCTGGCAGTTCAAATGTCTCGGTGAGTTCTAAACATTTTCATTTCCTTGTTCATTAACCATTATTATTTAATGTTTTTGATGAAGTTGCCAATGACTTAGAGTAAAATAATAGTTTAAACAATGGCTGAGTTGTTTTATTTTTATTTATTTATTTTAAAACATTATTAACGTACAGCTGTAGTGCTGGGGATCGAGATGGTGTGGGGGCTATCGTACTGGCTTCCCACCCAGAGGGCCCGGGTTCAAATCCCAGTGGCGGTGTTGAATATTTTTCAGAGGTATCTCGATCCCTACTTGAGGTTCTTTGTGGAGGGCACTTTGAGTGAGTACAATGTCCGTCGGATGGGACGTTAAACTGCAGACCCTTTGGCACCTTTCATTTACAGAGTAGGCTAATGCCGACACCGGGTTTCTCTCCACCCTTCATCCTTTCCCCATCCATCCCCTATGGCGCAAATGACCTCAGCTGTCGGTCGCCTCCCATAAATACTAGTACTAGCAGTAGTGCCAATTTACAGTGATAAATATAACAAATATGAAATAGGACAAAAGATAATAACAGCATAACAATGAACAGTGAGAACCGAAAGTGGACAGGGGGAAGAATTTAATTTGTTTAGAGGTGGGATGGGAGCTTGGGTGGTGGAATTGTTGCATGATCAATAGAAAGGATGGAGGGTGTGAGGGAGAGTGAATTTAGAAGGGAAGAGGGGTAAAATAAAGGTGTAGAGCTTGGTGAGAGATATCCTAGGAATAAGAGCTGAGATGGAGCAGGGAGTGGGTGCGGATTGGTCAAGAATGCGCATAGAATGAACAGGTTTTACAGCCACGCTCTGTGGTCAATCATGACAGAACATGTCAGGTGTGTATACTGTACCTACCAGCTGCATCCGCTGTCGATACAACCCTTATTTCATTTCAATTCGGAATAAATTTAGATGTATTGTTTGCCCATACGATTATAATGCTTGTCTGTGAAAGGTTCAAGATTATTTCATTTCAGGGAAAGAGAATGTACTGTACTTTAGGTCAAGGGAAAATTGATAAGTTTCTGATTAAAAATTAGGTGTAAACTCCAGCATTTTCATTCTCCAAAACTGACCCTGTAATTTCAAGGGGACGATATTAAGTTGTAATGGTAGAACTTGTGTGTGGAAATCCCTGTCGCCTTTTTCAATCCATGCTGCTTCCGGGGATTATCTTGGCTTTGGTGGTGAAATCGTTGCATGACATATAAAAAGGATGGACTGGGTGAGGGGGAGTGAGTTTAGAAGGGAGGAGAGGGGAAATAAAGGTATAGTTCTTGTTGAGAGATATCCTAGGAATAGGAGCAGAGATGGAGTAGGGAATGGGTGCGGGTGGATTGAGTTGGTATCCTGAAGTTGAAGAGAGAGAGAGAGCAGTTCAGGGCAGTCAATAGTCGAGTTTAGGGTGTTGTACAGGAGTTTAAAATCAGCCCCAAGTCTGGGGTTTTGTGTTCTAGAAATAGATAAAGAAGACAGAACAGCATTTTAAGGATCTAATGTATAAATGTAAGGACTCTGTGTTTGAATATTTTGGCAAAGAAGTTAGAGATGCAATCGAGGGATTTTAAGATTAGTTCCTGGGATGGGGTGGACCAAATTAGGGGAGCAATATGATATACAAGGTTCTCCCGCAGAGGGGAGAACTGAGAGGGAGCAGTTCAGGGCAGTCAAAAGTCTACTGAGATCTGACGGCGCACCTCCACCAAAGGAGGACAATTTCCAGTCGACTGCCATCCCAGACCTCGTCCTTCCTATATATCCATCCGACCGCCGAATGGGGGGCTGATCTGGCATAGGGAGGAAGGACGGTCCGGGACAGACGGTCGGCCGGATTACCAGCGGTGGAGATGTACCGCCAGGTCACAACTTGTGCCAGTTCTTTTATTATTCATAAATACAACATCTTTAGGTCGGGGTTTGCAAAAATCGCACCCCTTTCCCTTTAACATAGAATACATTGCAGCTTTATTATCAGTAAACATATTAATATTACAATTCTTCATGACAATTTGTGTTGCATGGGATAGCCCCATGAGCGCTGCGTATCCCTCGGCTTCCAAGATCGGCATGTTGTGGTCAAACGCCCAGATTTCCATGATGTCTTCGGAGGGGATTACCCAGGCTGCTTGGAAGGGTGTTGCATCCGTGAACACATCGATTGATACTGTCCAAGAATAGAAACCGCGCTAATAATGTTGATAATGTACTTGGCTCTTTGTAGCCTGCCCTTGGTCAATGAGAGCTCCTAAGTTTCAGTGTTAATATTCACCCCGAGGTATTTGATCTTTTGGGTTGGTTCTAGCACACTCTTTCTTTTGTTAATCTGGATACCCAAGTCATTTTCCAAGAAGTGAATAATCTGTTGAACCGGTTGTGGTGTGGTGAGGGGGAAGTACAGGGTTCGTCCAGAAAATAAGTGTACTGAGCTCAGGAAAAAAAATGTATTACACTTTTACATATCTTAAGCTAATATTCCTCAAAATAGGACCCTTGTGAGTCGATACACTTGTTCCAGCGGCGTTCCCATTCCTGGAACGCTCCCGCGAAGGCATCATCGGGAACCTCTCGAAGACACGTCGTCACGGCCTCTTTGACGGCGTCCAAAGTCCCGTATCGCGTTCCTTTCAAACTCCTCTTTATCTTCGGGAACAGAAAGAAGTCCGGTGGTGCCAAGTCCGGGCTGTAGGGCGGGTGCGGCAGCGTTGCCACGCCGTGCTTGGCCAAGAAGTCCGACACGACAAGCGCGGTGTGAGACGGCGCATTGTCGTGATGCAGCCGCCAGATGTTTTTGATCGCTGGCCGGACGCGGGCGACTCGTGCACTATTGTTTTTGGCTCATTACACTGCTCTGCTATCATCCGAACACTAAGACGACGATCAGAGTTCAGTACATCGCGAACTTTTCGCACATTTTCGTCGGTGAGTGTCGTTGATGGGCGTCCAGGCCGTGGTTCGTCGTCGACCTCTTCTCTGCCCTCCACGAACATCTTGTGCCACCGAAAGATCATGTTTCTGGACATGGCTGACTCCCCGTAAGCCTGGTTAATCTACCGACAGTTTCGGTAGACGATTTCCCAAGCTTCACCGCAAATTTGATGGAATAACGCTGCTCCAAAAACTTCGGCATCGCGTTCCGTGACGTGGGTCGAGCGTGGAGGTTCGCGTTAACAGAGCTCCTCACTACACCACAGCTCAGAGCCAACTGCCTTTTTCAGCGTCGCTTGCCAACCTACCCCCCTCCAATCGCAGCCAGTCAGAGCGGTGCTGGGCGTGCCCGGAGCGGCGGGAAAAAATCAGTACACTTATTTTCCGGACGAACCCTGTAGAACTGTAGAATAGTAGGGTGTTGTGGAGGAGTTTAAAATCAGGTTTAAATCTGCGGCTTTGGAGACTAGAAATGGATAAAGAAGATAGAACAGTATTTTGAGGATCTAATGTAGAAATATGGGACTCGGTGTTTGATTATTTTGGCAAAGAAGTGAGAGATGAAATCAAGGGAATTTAAGATTAGTTCCTGGGATGGGTTGGACCAAATTGGGGAGCAATATGATAATAATATGAGAAGGACAATTGTTCAGAAGTACGAATGGAGTGCTATTGGATCTTTAATTGTTATGAAACGGTAAAGAAGGCCTATTAGGGACATTGCTTTATTTTTACAGTCTCTATGTGGTCGGAGTACTTTATTTTATGATCAGTTAAAACGCCCAAGGTCTTTCATGGTTGTTACTCTATTTAAGGGAATGAAATGGTAGAACTTCTGTGTAAAAATCCCTGTCGTATTTGAATCCATGCCTCTTCCAGGAATTACCATTGCGTAGGGGATGGTCAACTGTTCCGTCCCCAGTCCTGGAGGCGGCATTCTCAGGTCGAAGTGATCTACATTGCAATTTGGCCACTGTATATAGGAGACGCTGTCTAGCCGGGAGCTCTCTGATTGGCTCTTTCTTGGCGGCCAATGGGAATCACCCTTTTCCATGTGGAAGTCAGGGTCTAGCCATCCTCGGGGTTGAAATTGTTTGTGTTCTTCTCTTGTTAGTCTCGGTAAATAAAATATTAGGATATTTGTCAGTTTATTAATTAAATATGAGTCGTTCAAGTATAAGGAATTTGAAGATTTGAATCTTATCACATGTTTATGACAGAAATATTTATTCTTTAATATAAGTTCCTAATACTTTATACTATAGTTCAAGTAAGTAGGCGTTCTTTTTTTTAAACCTATGAAGGTGGTTCAATAAGTACCCGTGTTAGAAATGAAGAAATCATTTTTTCAAAGACATTTTTTTCATTTTTCAACATAGTCCCCTTTTAGAAAGATACACTTCTCCCAACGTTCAGACCATTTTTATAACCCCTCCAAAAAAATAGGATTTGTCGAACTCTCTCCAAAATACGACTCTGTCTCTCGGCGATAACCTCATCGTTTAAGCTTAAATTTTTTCCCGCGAGCCATTTCTTCATGTTAGGGAATAAGAAAAAGTCGCAGGCAGCCAGATCGGGTGAATACGGGGGGGTGCTACAGCAATTCATACCGTAGTTCATGTAGTTTGGTGGTGACAACTCCGGGATCAGCTTGTTGTCCACCGTGAGCAATCGCGGCACCCATCATGGGCCGACAATTATGTCATTTAGCCAACTTATCATGTAATAAAATATTAATTGCCGTTCCGGTTGACACACCCACCACGGCATCTGCTACTTCGCACACTTTCGTTCATCGATCAGCGAGGAATCATGGCGTGGACTTTACGAATGATTTCCGGAATGGTAACCACGTCTGCCGTCTGGCGTCCTGGTCGCTCCTCATCAAAAACAGATGTTCGCCCACGTTTAAATTCGTTGAACCAATATCTAACTGTGGTCATAGATGGTGTGAAGTGTCCCCATCCAACAGCATCCAACTTTGCTTTCATCTCCCGGCATTTCTTCCCATCCAAAAACAAAACAAAAAGTGAATCACCGAACAATAATGCTCTTTTTTCAATTTAGCGAAAATCACGAAACACGTCTTACACTCGTCCAAAAAATTTGTTCCACCGTCGTTTGATAGAGTAGTAGTAATATTTAGGGAAGGTTACCGACAGCTGAGGTCATTTGCGCCATAGGGGATGGACACGAAAGGATGGAGAGAAGGGTGGAGAGAAACCTGGCGTCGGCATTAGCCTACTCTGAACGAAAGGCACCAAGGGGTCCGCAGCTTAACGTCCCTTCCGACGGACGGCGTACTCTCTCAAAGTGCCCTCCACAAAGCACCTCAAGTAGGGATTGAGATACCTCTGAAAAATAGTCAACACCACCAGGATTTGAACCTGGGCCCTCTGGGTGGGAAGCCAGTACGTTAGCCCCCGCGCCATCTCAATCCCCTCGTTTGATAGATGGCAGCACACGATGATAACATAAACTTCTCTCAGGAATGCCCTTTGTTGTCAAACACGGGTACTTAATGAACCGCCCTCGTATCATTGGACCTCACGTGAAATGCCTTCTACTTAAATGGCATGTGTGTGGTTTTCTAAGCTAGGAATCGGGAGGTATGGGTAGCTATTAATCGTAAAAGAATGTTTGTTTTTGTTTAAATGACTCTTTTATTTATTTATCCAGCTTCTTCAAGTGGAATTGGGGGTTTGAAATCTATTAATTCCTACAGGATAATTCGTATTTTGCTCCGCCAAAGGTTTCTATTTGATAAATTTCCTCCCTTTGCAGTCACAGTGTTCCAGCCAGGAGCAACTCCATCAGCTGCCGAACATCCCAACGTTTGAGGAATTGCGGTTGCTGTCACGGCATTTCTCATCAAACGAAAGCAATCCGGGTTTGGAAGAGGAAAGTGGGGCTCGGTCGCCTCTCCACCGACCCAGATCTCGAAGTTTGAGGTATTTCCACATATTAACTCGGCCGTTGCATGTAACGTATTTATTTAAAAAGGTTTGATTATTACTAAGAAATAATCGAGATGGGTGCTTAACTTGTAAGTTATAACTAATGAGTATATTGCAGGAAATAGGAATAGATTGAAGGGATGGGAGGCTAATCCGCAATCTCTACATGTCTCAGATTGCTATTTATTAACCCTCTTAGTGCGGTCGGGTTTTCCAGGGGTACTTAGTGAGAAGTACGAAGGGTAATTTAAGAAAATGTATCACCTTAGGAAAAAAACATTATGAAGTTATTTGTTTAGTTATCCATATGCAGTTTTTTATTTTAAAATGAAATATTGTAGTCAATAATGTTGTAATACATTTACATCATCTGAAATATAAATGTAATTATTACAGTTTTATAAATTTTGAAGAATACTACCTTGATCAAAAAGTTCCCGGAATAACCACTGTGTGGCGCTCCCATCGTTCCGATTTGAGTTCTGTTTTTTTTGTTAAATTGGTACATCTGTTGTTGATATTCCCTTTAAATCTTAGTGTCATAACTTGACATTTGCAAAAGTTACGTTGCCAAGAGTACATCTATCTCTGTGTGTGTTGGCGATTTTTTACAATTTCAGAAATGGATTTAAATTTGCAACAACGAACTTGTATTAAATTTTGCGTAAAAAACGGATTTAGTGGCGCACGGACGTTGGAAATGTTGGAAAAGTGTTTCGGCAACGATTCTCTAAAAAAAACGGTCGTTTACCAGTGGCACGAGCGGTTCAGAAGTGGTCGTGAGTCAATCGAAGATGATGAACGCAGTGGCAGACCATCGACATCGAAAGTCGGTGAAAAAATTGATAAAGTAAAAGAAATGTTGGTCAATAACCGCAATTAACCATCAGAGAAATAGCGGAGGACTTGAACATTGCCTATGGATCCGCCCAAGACATTGTGGTTAATGATTTGGGTTTCCGTCGTGTAGCAGCAAAGTTGGTTCCAAAAGACCTCAATTTCATGCAAAAAAGAGACCGTGTTGACGTCGCAAAAGACATGATTTGCGAGGCTGAATCCGATCCCACATTCATCAAAAGGATCATTACTGGAGACGAGACGTGGGTTTATGAGTACGACACGCAATCCAGACATCAGGCAAGTGAATGGCGTTCACCAAATGAGCCGAGACCAAAAAAACCATGTCGTTTTCAGTCAAAAAAGAAGGCAATGCTAACGGTTTTCATGGATTACAACGGTGTAGTGCATCATGAATTTTTGCCAGAAGGCCAGACAGTAAACAAAGAGTATTATTTGGGCGTTATGAGACGTTTGCGTGAAGCAATTCGCCGAAAGAGACCAGAAATGTGGGCAGAAAACTCGTGGATTTTGCACCATGATAACGCACCGTCGCACAGTGCTATCATTATTCGTAATTTTTTGACGAAAAATGCAACAAATACCATCCAACAGCCACCTAATTCACCTGATTTGGCTCCCTGTGACTTCTTTCTGTTCAATCGAGTTAAAAAACCATTACGGGGAACGCGTTTTAGCAGCCGAGAGGAAGTAATGGAAAAATCGCAGGAAGCACTGATGGACATACCGAAAACCGACCGTAACTTTTGCAAATGTCAAGTTATGACACTAAGATTTAAAGGGAATATCAACAACAGATGTACCAATTTAACAAAAAAAACAGAACTCAAATCGGAACGATGAGAGCGCCACACGGTGGTTATTCCGGGAACTTTTTGATCAAGGTAGTATATTTCTTGTTTTTCAATAATATTTCAATTTTTTTGACCCATTACTAATATATTTTTTTTAAACATTTTTCAAAAAAACTACCATATTTAAATAAAAGAAAGAATCAAAAAGACATTTAGAAAAAATTTATAAATAAATAAAGAAAAACCAATGAATTGCAAATTTTTTTGTCAGCCTCTGCATAGTTCGATTTTGTTGAAAAAGGCTGATCTCACTGAGTCAAATTTTGGGACTTTTCCCCTTTCCTTGAGACTGCGGCAATGTGCTTAGAATCTAAAGGCAGAAAAAAATGAAGTTCTAACTCGCAGAGAACTACTGACAATGTGTTTTCCATTACACAGGGCGCAAATGATTGGATAGGATGGATGGCAAGAGAAACCAAAATGATTACAAAGCAGTGCTCTCATTTCCACCGTATCAATAGAGTCTGAATAAGCAGTTATATATCAACACCACCACACCATAACACATTCAAGAGATTACAGATGAACACAGATTAGTAGCCTTTCAATGGCTTTTCATAGTGGAAAGACCACTCAGAAAAAAAACGAGCAGACAATTAGTTTGACCTTCCGGACATGTACAAAACTAAATGTAAAACTATGATAAGAATTATAATTTTTGAAAAGCATTTAAAATTGCTAATAAAAAATTAAAAAATGTGTTATATAATTGTTTGGAATTCACCCTATCGATAGCACAAAAACCAAGCTTTAGTTTGTCAGTCAGCCAAGGGGTTGCAAGCTTTGCTGAGTGTATTGGAAATGCAGTGCAAATGGTATGGGATGAGAATCAGTATTAATAAAACAAAGGTTATGCGATTTTCTAGAAAGAAAAAGGCTAAGCTAAACATTAAAATAGGAGGGCAAAAACTAGAGCAGGTAGAACAGTTTACGTGTCTCGGAAGTGTTTTGGACCAACATGGTCAAAGTAGTAGGGACGTAAGGAGAAGAATTGTGCTAGGCAAGGCTAGGCAAAGAGGCTTTCACAAGGAGGAGGGAGTTGATGATGGGGACGTTGAGTAAGGATGTTAAGAAAAGACTCGTAAAAACTTTGACATGGAGCGTAGCTATGTACGGCTATGGAAACGTGGTCATTGAAGCAGGAGGATAGACGTAGATTGAAGGCTTTTGAAATGTGGGTGTGTGGAGAAGAATGGAGAAGGTGAAATGGACCGAAAGAAGGAAAACAAATGAGGAAGTACTTGGTATGGTGGGCGAAGAGAGGGGTTTGTTGGGAGATATTACTAAGGAGGAGGCAGGAAAAGTGGATGAAGGGGGTATTGATTGGCAATAGTGGGATGTTGAAGAAGACTGTGATAGAGAGGAGAATGTTAGGCAAACGAGGAAAGGGAAGGAACAGGATAGGGAAGTCTTAGATAGGGGATGAAGGGAGGAAGGAAGTACTGAAGAGATTAAGAGGGACCTGATGTAGAGTATGTTGTTGGATTTTGTGTTTAGCTAGGAGTCACAAAATATTTATTTGGTAGCTGTGTCCATCCAAAAACCTTACTTAACTGTTAGATTACCTAATAATAAATCCATACACTAATGGATGGAAACAACCAATGTATTCATGATATCATAATTGCTTGTGGCTGTGTCTACAGTAAGGATACCGAGGATTAGGAAGAGTGGACTTTGGAGAGTTAACTCTGTGATGTGCCTGAAGAGACTTAACATGAATGCACTTAATTCAATTAATTGTGATTCAGGTAATGAATTTCTTGGATTTGAATGATCTACCTATCCTATATTAATGCGTACGTGTATATAATACAACCTACTATCCGTGTAGGTGAAGTACTATGCATTAGAATATAGTATTACTATCTATTAGAATAAATGAAGTGTAGAAATTATATGTATCTTCATTTTCTCATGGATTTATGAGTTGAAATAACTGTAGAAGTTGCAGATCTGTGTAGAATAGAATGCAGTTAGAAAGGCATGCTTCCAGATTAATTTATTTTGGCCAGACTCTTCTTTAAATTGTGTACAGAGGTGTGTAAGTGTTCGGATTTTTTCAATATTCATTTTGCATAATGTGTAGAGATAATCTGTGCATTATTGATGGGAAAATACGGTAATAAAATGCTGAATAAATGAATAGCACCCACATGAATCCTTGCAAATTAAGTGTAGTTGTATAAAAGTGTGTTTGCCGTAGTTTATCAACTGATGTGTGAAGAGAAACTGATGCTATTCCTTGCGGTTCAATGCGTAAACATTATGAAAGAATGAATAACTGATCATAGCACTTTTCCACCTGATAAAATTTTATTTTACGACCGGGTTTTGTTGTATTATATCATCAGACAACAAAATGATGCAATACATTGAAACCCAGTCGTGAAATTAAAATTTTATCAAGTGGAAAAGTGCTACGGTCAGTTATTAATTATGTTCGACTCCCATCGCATCACGTCTGAAGCTACTCAATTATGAAGGAAGTGTTTTTAAATGCTCCATTGTTCCAATGCTCCAATCAATACGCTGTGAGCCACCAAAAAGGTGTGTGGCAGGGGGTGCAGCACCAGGAGGAAAGGGTAAGGGATGAGGGGGTTAGGGTTTTTCAAATGGATGGGGAAAGGTAAGGGGAACCTGCAAAAAAAATATATATATATAATCGTATAACCATGCGCAGTCGCTACCTTGTAATTAGGTTAATACTTATTATTATGTCGAGCCGGCTCCTGGGGGATTTCGATTAGAAGCATTCTGGTCTCTTATTGTTCTTGGAAGCAATGACCATTTATACCTGTTAGTCTTGTAGTCTATCTCTTAATTCTTATATTAGCGGTCCCTCCGCCCGTAATACATTGGGGTTCAAATTATGTCCTTGATGTCGGAAAAGGACCCAATTTCTAAATGTTTTTAATAAGTTTAATCTATATTGTAAACGTTGCTGTGTAAAGGGAATTCCAGCCTAAATTTCCTAGCAAAGTAGTTACTCTACTGCTTTGGTCATAACAATTTTTGTGACAAACCCACCTCTCCCCTCCGCTGAACTTGATCTAATGCTGAAATCAAATTTATCTCTTGAGGATCCCATACATACTGGCAGCATAATATACTCTAGGTGGGGCCTGACTCAGGGCAAGAGTAAGCATCGTTCCTTCCCTTTTTCGTTGCGTATACCCAGTACTCTTTGTACAAATCCCGATTTATTATCAGCACGACCTCATATTTCTCGTGTGTGCTTTCCCCGGGACAGATCGTGAGTAATTGTTGCATTGAGTAATTGTTGCAATGAAGTACTGAATGGACGTTAGGATATGAATGATATGTCTCTCTTTGTGACTTTTCAGTTGCCCGATTCGGTCTCCTGTCATCGATAAAGAAATTGTTATGATGAATACGCTTTACAAGGAACGTTTTCCCAAGGTAAGTAATTAGCTGTAAGTGTTTTAATAATAATAATTAAGGGGTATATCAGATAATGAGTCGCAGGCGTACACAAGGGGAGCGGAGGAGAACTATTACAAACATTTCATTGGGAAAGCTTTGTGCAAAATCTAGCGTTTTGAGTCCCAACTTTGCTCCCAGTTGCTCTCATCTGTTTGGGCCGCTAAATAAATATTTTGGGTCTCTGTAGAGGTCACTCTTTGGCTCAAATGACAAACAAAAGACTTCTCTCGGCTATTGTGGTGCGGAGATTAAATGAGTGTCTTAATAGACATGGTGGATACAAGATCTGTTCAAAAAAAGATGAGAAGTCCTTTCCAAATTTCAGAAATTCACTTTAAATGTTATTGCCTCCATTCAGTTCTGCTAGTTGTTTATCGACTTACCCTCGTGTACGATGGGGGGACCCAAAAATAACTTGAATGTTGTTATAGATTCTTTATTTCTCAATATATTTACATTAAATTAAGTTCACCTCTGAAGTATTCCCCAATGACCACAACGCACTTCTCCAAACACTGCTTCCGTTGTTCAAAACATTTCTGAAATTCATTTAATGGGATGTCCTTTTAGGGCTTCTAGCGATTTTTGTTTTACCTCATCCTCCACAGTGTCAAAATGCTTTCCTTTCATGTCTCTTTTTAGTCTGGAGAACGAAAAGAAGTCACAGGAAGCTTTCCTTTCATGTCCCTTTTTTTGAGTATGGGAAAGAAATAGAAGTCACAGGAAGCTTTCCTTTCATGTCCCTTTTTGAGTCTGGGGAACGAAAAGAAGTCTCAGGATGCTTTCCTTTGATGTCTCTTTTTTGAGTCTTGGGAATGAAAAGAAGTCACAGGACGCTATCCTTTCATGTCCCTTTTGAGTCTGGGGAACGAAAAGAAGTCACAGGATGCTTTCCTTTGATGTCCCTCTTGAGTCTGGGGAACGAGAAGAAGTCACAGGACGCTTTCCTTTCATGTCCCTTTGAGTCTGGGGAATGAAAAAGAAGTCACAGGACGCTTTCCTTTCATGTCCCTCTTGAGTCTGGGGAACGAAAAGAAGTCACAGGACACTTTCCTTTTCTGTCCCTTTTGAGTCTGGGGAATGAAAAGAAGTCACAGGATGCTTTCCTTTGATGTCCCTCGTGAGTCTGGGGAACGAAAAGAAGTCACAGGACGCTTTCCTTTCATGTCCCTTTGAGTCTGGGGAATGAAAAAAAAGTCACAGGAAGCTTGCCTTTCATGTCCCTTTTGAGTCTGGGGAACGAAAAGAAGTCACAGGACGCTTTCCTTTCATGTCCCTCTTGAGTCTGGGGAACGAAAAGAAGTCACAGGATGCTTTCCTTTGATGTCCCTCTTGAGTCTGGGGAACGAAAAGAAGTCACAGGACACTTTCCTTTTCTGTCCCTTTTGAGTATGGGGAATGAAAAGAAGTCACAGGACGCTTTCCTTTCATGTCCCTTTAGAGTATGGGGAACGAAAAGAAGTCACAGGACGCTTTCCTTTCATGTCCCATTTAAGTCTGGGGAACAAAAAGAAGTCACGGGACGCTTTCCTTACATGTCCCTTCTTAAGTATGGGGAACAAAAAGAAGTCACAGAATCTTTCCTTTCATGTCCCTTTTGAGTCTGGGGAACAAAAAGAAGTCACAGGGAGCTTTTAATCCCATGAGTAGGAAGGGTGGACAATTGATGTCGTGCCGTTTATTGTCAAGAACTGCATCACGGAGAGGGTGGTATGAGCCAGCGCGTTGTCATGATGGAAGAACCAGTTGCCTCTGTGCCAAAGATCTGCTCTTTTCTTCGGGATACTCACACTCAATCTATTCAAAACCTCCAGGTAAAACTTCTGGTGAACAGTTTGACCCCGGGGGAAGGAACGCCGAGCATACAATACCTCTGCAATCGAAGAAACAAATTAGCTTTGTCTTGATTTTTGATTTCACTTGGCGAGCATTTTTTGGACGAGGAGAGCCAGCTGTCTTCCTTTGGCTTGATTGCTGCTTTGTTTCAGGATTATATCCATAGCAACATGATTCATCACCAGTAATCACCTTGGAAATAAAATCAGGGTCCTCTTCGAGCTGATTTGGAAGCTCAAAACATGCCTGGACTTCACTTTCCCTTTGCTCGTTAGCGAGATGGCGAGGGACGAATTTGGCTGCAACCCTTTTCATATGCAAATCTTCAGAATAGAATCTACTGAGTTGAGCTCCATGACACTCCAGACATCTCACAGAGTTGATCAATGGTTCTGCGATGGTCTTCACGATTGAGGGCATTGATTTTGGTGAACGTTTTCGTCAGTTCTTGATGTTAGGAAGGGTGGCCTGAACGGGGTTGGCAAATTCCATTTCGGAGCGTTTCCATTGAATATTGTGTGATTTAACCTCAGGAAAAGTGCGTTTATGAAATATTACAATGATTAAAAAAGGCATTCGGTAGTGAATCTACGGTGTATTTGTTGGTACAGACGCTTCTACTCTGGGCAAACCACTGGACCGATGTAGAACCGAGAAGTAGACAAGCGTAGACTTAAAGAAATGGTGCTCACGTCAGCATTGTGAATGATTGAGTGCATGCGAACCGTGGGTTATCTGTCAGGGAGATTGCCAATGAAGTTGTGACATTAGTTTTGGGCTGTTTTTCATCTTTTTAGCGGAGATTTTGGGTGTGCACACATCATTGATGGAAGCAGAGTTCGACGTTGTATTTTTTGTTTGAAAGTAAACCTGTTAAGATACAAGGATTGTTTGGAAAAAAGACAAGACTGGTTGAAGGGTGGCCTGAACTGGGTTGGCAATTTCAGTTGACATTTCACCATTTTTTAAATGTGTAAAGCACTCGCAGACTCTGGTTTTGCTAACGGCAGCTTCCCCATAAGTAGTCTTGATCATTACAATAGTTTCCGTGGCTGATTTACCCAACGGGAAACAAAATTTCACCGCTGTCCGTTGCTCTTGATAATTCGCCATCACGTTTTCCGCCGAAATGAAGAAAGTTGTCTCACTGAAACAGCTCTCATGGACGGACCGATCCAGTTACAGCAACGGTGCTGTGCATACTGATGTAAGAGGCATGAGCCTGACGTATGACTGGCCGAACAAAGGCTGCCCCCACTCTAACTCCCCACCGCAGCTAATTCCCGTTACTTTTGGGTGTCCCTC